>NW_024061346.1:0-110000 GCF_016432855.1 Salvelinus namaycush | reverse complement strand
GGACAATTGATGTTATAAAACATCTGTATGTGGCAAAATCCCACAGAAAAAGATCTGAAATAAAACTAAAGATAGTAAACACATTTATACACAAGAAAATGTGGCTATTTACATCAGAAAAATATGTAATTTGAAAAATATAACCCATCTCACTTATCATCAATATACATAATTATCATTATAAGAAAATAAAATATATATTCCAGCATTTACTGAAAAGTTCATGGTCTGGAAAAACTCTAGATTTTGTCCTCCTGATTCTCTTCAGTCCAGGATCTGTGGTGATTCTCTTCAGTCCAGGATCTGTGGTGATTCTCTTCAGTCCAGGATCTGTGGTGATTCTCTTCAGTCCAGGATCTGTGATGGTTCTCTTCAGTCCAGGATCTGTGGTGGTTCTCTTCAGTCCAGGATCTGTGGTGGTTCTCTTCAGTCCAGGATCTGTGGTGGTTCTCTTCAGTCCAGGATCTGTGGTGGTTCTCTTCAGTCCAGGATCTGTGGTGGTTCTCTTCAGTCCAGGATCTGTGGTGGTTCTCTTCAGTACAGGGTCTGTGGTGCTTCTCTTCAGTCCAGGTTCTGTGGTGCTTCTCTTCAGTCCAGGTTCTGTGGTGGTTCTCTTCAGTCCAGGTTCTCTGGTGGTTCTCTTCAGTCCAGGTTCTGTGGTGGTTCTCTTCAGTCCAGGTTCTGTGGTGCTTCTCTTCAGTCCAGGATCTGTGGTGATTCTCTTCAGTCCAGGATCTGTGGTGCTTCTCTTCAGTCCAGGATCTGTGGTGATTCTCTTCAGTCCAGGATCTGTGGTGATTCTCTTCAGTTGGAGATTCCCCTCACATTCTGAAAGAAGACATACTGAAGTAGCACTCCCACTAAACATTTTATACGCGCACACACACACACACACACACGCGCACACACACACGCACGCACGCACGCACGCACGCACGCACGCACGCACGCACGCACGCACACACACACACACACACACACACTTACTGCCAGGGTGTCATACTCTGGTGACCTGGTCTTCATGTTCAGAGGTGTGTACGTATCACTGTTAGGGTCAGGATGGACACTCTGTGGACAGAAAGAGAGAGAGCAAGAAAGAGAGAGCGGGAGAGAAGGAGAGGGAGGGAGGGAGAGAGAGAGCGAGACAGAGAGAGAGACAGAGAGAGAGTGGGAGACAAGGAGAAGGAGAGGGAGGGAGAGAGAGAGGGAGAGAACGATATAGAGAAAGAGAGAGAGGGAGAGAAGGAGAGAGAGAGGGAGAGAAAGATATAGAGAAAGAGGGAGAGAGGAAATGCATGAGTTCTTTGAAACACCAGTCTTTCCATCATTTTCTCTAAACACATCCATGTACTGTATAAAACACAAACACACTCGCAAACAATCAACATGAATGATAAGAGACTTACTGCCAGAGTGTCGTAGTCAGGGGTCATGGTCCTCATGTTCAGACCTGTGTACGTGTCACTGTTACAGTCAGGACGGACACTCTGTGGAGAGAGAGAGCGAGGTAACAATGAAAATAGTATGAGAGAGACTGTCGTGACACAGTAAATGAATGAAAACGGAGTTATAACCCCCTGGGTGCACGTTTAGTTTGTTGCCCCATTAAGACACAGCTGAAACCCTGTTGTAACTAATAGAATCACCTGTGTGTCTGCTGTGGCATCACTTCCTCCTGTGGATCTCCTGTAATGAGGGACAGAGTGAGTTCTGCTCTGTAAGTAAGTAAGTTTATATGTTACTAATGCATCTTTATTTAACTAGGCAAGTCAGTTAAAAACAAATTCTTATTTTCAATGATGGCCTAGGATCAGTGGGTTAACTGCCTTGTTCAGGGGCAGAACAACTCAACTTTATATTTTCAGCTCTGGGATTTGATCTTGCAACCTTTTGGGTACAAATTCAACGCTCTAACCACTAAGCTACCTGCCACCCCAGGTGGCCTAGTGGTTAAGGGCATTGGGCCAATAAATGAATGAATGAATGAAGTTAATAACAAATCAGAGGTCTAAGGAGAATAATACAAATATCAATGCTCCCTTCTTAACTCACCTGAACCACATGAGTCCAGAGAGACAGAGGATGAGAACCAGAACAACCACTATGATTCCTACAGCTGCAGTCAGAACTGAGGTCTGTTTCCCTAAAAGATCAAATGGATGATATGAGTACATGTTATTATGAAGTGAAAATGAATATACAGCAATACAGGACTTTAATGCAATACTTGTATATAGAAGCCTATGTATAGTTATAAACCAAAGTGTAATAAGGTAAACCATGAGAAGATTACCTTGAAACATAATTTATTATTGAACATAATTTTATATTGAAGTATTGAAGATGGAACTTTACCTGCTACAATGATCATCAGAGCTGTAGAGTTCATAGATCCTCTTCCATTCTGGGCCTCACAGTAATATTCTCCTCTGTCCTCAGAGCTGATGTTAGTGATGCTGTAACTCTGTCCTGATGCTTTTGGTGAGGTTACGTTCTTCTTGTACCAGGTGTATTTGTCCACAGGTGGGTTGGCATCACTGCTGCAGGTCAGAGTCACTGAACTGCCCTCCACTATTTCACCAGAGGGACTGACTGACACTGAGGTGTTCTTTGGGCCATCTGGTAAAGGATAATTTGTCAGA
Organism: Salvelinus namaycush; assembly: GCF_016432855.1. NCBI lineage: Eukaryota > Metazoa > Chordata > Actinopteri > Salmoniformes > Salmonidae > Salvelinus > Salvelinus namaycush. The sequence goes on along the minus strand of NW_024061346.1, from coordinate 107,358 downwards.
GGGGTAGGACAGTAGTATATTTACGACAGAAGTATATTTACAAATGACATGCCAAAAATATATTCTCTGTTAATATCATTAAACTAAAACTCTAACTCACACAAAACGTTAACAAATACACATTTGGAGATGATATGCTTTAGGACTAATTCATTTAATTATAATTGTTTTGCTACCTTATCATTCAAACACTGAGCTGTACTTTACTCACACTTCACATTCATGTTTATGGTCCTAGACGTGTCTGTCCCCATCTCATTCTGGGACTCACAGTAGTACTCTCCACTGCCAGATGACTGGATTTGATTGAAGACATGATGTGGTCCTGTCATACTCTGATAGCCACCTCCATTCTTCTTGTACCACCAGGTGTAACTCTGCACAGGTGGGTTGGCATCACTGCTGCAGGTCAGAGTCACTGAACTGCCCTCCACTATTTCACCAGAGGGGCTGACTGACACTGAGGTGTTCCTTGGAGCGTCTGGTAAAGGAGAATTTGTCAGAAGGATATGACAGTAGTATATTTACAAATGTCATTTCAAAAATATATTGTCTGTTAAGTCAGAGAACTATCTAAAACTCTAACTTACACAAAACATTAACAAATACACATTTGGTCTAATTGATTTATTTATAATTGTTTTGCTACCTTACGATTCGAACACTGAGCTGTACTTTACTCACACTTCACATCCATGTTTATGGTCCTAGACCTGTCTGTCCCCATCTCATTCTGGGACTCACAGTAGTACTCTCCAGTGTCAGATGACTGGATTTGATTGAAGACATGCTGTGGTCCTGTCATACTCTGATATTCACCTCCATTCTTCTTGTACCAGGTGTATTTGTCCACAGGTGGGTTGGCATCACTGCTGCAGGTCAGAGTCACTGAACTGCCCTCCACTATTTCACCAGAGGGACTGACTGACACTGAGGTGTTCTTTGGTTTATCTGATGTAAAAGACCAAACTTTTGTCAGAGTAATATTAACAATTAGTAAAAAATATATTTTTGTTCTAAAATGATTGATAAAGTAAGACATGTCTCTTTTGCCTGAATACATGATACTTGCTAAGTAGAATACTGTACTATTGTACTGTACTCACACACTGCAGGAGAGCTGAGATCCTCATGGCCTTTTACAGCACAGAAGTAGCTGTCTACAGCATTAGGGAGGACTGAATAGAGGGACGTCTTCTCAGTTACAACCTGTCCGTTCTTGTACCAGATGTAGGTGGGGTTGTCAGTCAGAGTACAGGTGGTGCTACAGGTCAGTGTCTTCTGTCCCTCTGCAGCAGGAGTCACCTTCACCTGCAGGTCTGAAACAATATGTATAAAACCACATACACCTCTGTGTTAACAGGATGGTTAATATATTTTCTCCTGTAATTCAATATGATGTACAGTTGTATCATACAGTGTAGTATTACCTGTGACAGACAGAGTTGTTCCTGGGAAACTATGACCCCATTCAATGTTGTGTGTTTTAAAAGTGAAGCGATACTCAGCTGAGTCCTCCTCTCTCAGATCTGTGATTCTCAGGGTGAAGGGACCTCTGTATGTTCCAGTGTAATCCACACGACCTGCATACCCTGGGTCTCTGGTTAGGTCTTCAGGGGTCAACTTATCACTTCTAAACCAGAATGACGATGTGGTGGAATAATAACCAACATAAGTACAGGATATGTCCACTGTTGACCCCTTCAAGACACAGATTCTCCTCTTGGTGTAAGTCACTCTGTTGCAACTCTGACCCTGAACACCTGAAACACAAAGAGGGCATTATTTACACAGTAGAATATTGAGCTTCAGTAATCGTGTGATACAGTTTGTAAGACAACTCTGAAGCTGTTTAGCAGACAAAATAATTATATCTGAAAAGTTATACTAGAATACTGAGTTGAATTCATACTCACACACTGCAGGAGAGTGAAGATCCTCATGGCCCTTTACAGCACAGGAGTAGCTGTCCTCAGCATTAGAGTAGACTGAATAGGTGGAAGTCTTCTCAGTTACTTTGTGTCCGTTCTTGTACCAGGTGTAGGTGGGGTTACCAGTCAGACGACAGCTGGTGGTTCTACAGGTCAGTGTCTTCCTCTGTGACCAATGTGAAGGAGTCACCACCTGCAGAGCTGGAGTAGATAAAAACATTAAAACCCTGAATCACCTGTTCTCTAGTTTAATCACATGATGCAAGACATTCTCAAACACATTTAATTCTTAAATCTTTCATATATACAAATCCAATTTCTAGACCTAGATGGACAGTAGATATTAATTGAACTGACTAGCAGTATAAAGCATGTAACTGTACCTGTTACAGACAGAGTGACTCCAGGATCTCCATAATATCTCCCTCTGGTCTGATCTGTTATAAATCTGAACCTGTACGTAGCTGAGTCTCTCACTCTCAGGTCTGTGATTCTCAGGGTACAGTCTTTCTTCTTAACCCCATGATACTCCAGACGACCTGCATACTCTGGGTCCTGACCCAGATCTTTAGGTTCTACACCAGTCCCCCATTTAGTGAACCAGAAGGTTGATGTGACTTTATGACCACTGGGATATGTGTAAGAGCAGGTCAGCTCCACTGTTGACCCCTTCAAGGTACAGATACTCTGAGTGGTGTATGTAACACTCCAGCCATTCTGACCCAGTACCACTGAAACACAGTCACACAACACAATGGTATCAGAATGAAGACAGGGTCTATTGATTCACACTGACTGTAAGGTTTGTCCACACTTTGTTGCCATAGTTCCTGATATGAGTGTGAATGGAAACCCCAGATAAGCATCACTCAGTGAGGTGTGAAAGATAACTATTTAAAGTGAAGTGGAGACTCCTAACAGAACACACCAGAATAACATTATGATTCTTATCCTTTTAGAAATGTCTGTAGATTGATAAACAGAGCAACTAAAAGATAAGAATGAGACCATACCTGCTACAGACCAGAGAAATACCACCAACACACTTCCTGCTGTTCTCAAGGCCATTGTTGCATCTCCCACCCTGCAGTCTTAGAAACATAAACAACAACTCACTCTATAGCTGGTGAATAACTCCACCTGATACATTGAAGTAGAAACTGTAAATGGGGTACAGGGCCTCATTACTGAAAATGAACCAGGCTCATATTGTGTTGTGTTGTATTGTGCTATATGGTTGTCTATGTGAATACTGTCTGTCTGTAAGTCTATTGCACTATGTATGTAATGTGTGTGACGTGTTGCATGTCTGTCTACGTCTGTCTATTTAAACTGACATGATGCAAAAATAAATTCCTAATATATACAATAGTCATCATCATCATTATAAACAACAACAACAATCACTTACTGAACAGATCTGTAGAACTGTAAACACATATTTCTACATTGATTGTTCTGAAGCTGTTTTATTCTCAGAACCCCAAATATAGGAGGATAAATGTTCAATCCTCTACAGTCCGTCAAGCTGTACAGCAGCCTAGAGACTGACCACCAGGTTCAATGATAGCTCCTATCCCCAAGCTGTGAGGATAAACAGCAAGTGACTCTCTCACACACACACACACACACACACACACACACACACACACACACACACACACACACACACACACACACACACACACACACACACACACACACACACACACACACACACACACACACACACACACACACACACTGCAGTGTTACAATGTTTGTCTGCATGTCTTTTTTACCCTGGTTAATCATCTCATCCCTATGTAGATCAACACTCCTACACTGAGACACTTTATGAATACTGACCCTGATGTAACAACCAAAACACAGCTCAAAACATAACAAGAAGAACAATGATACAATACCCTCAAGTATGTGACTTATGACTAAAAAATAGTAACCAAAAACGATAGTTCAAGATATTGTCAACAGTACTTACACAGTGAAGTGAAGGGGTCTTGTACAGTGAGTCAACTGACTGGTAGTGAGTGTCAGTTCTGTGGTTGATATATATTTATAGTAGAACACAAGTAGCTGATACAGAACTGTCCTTTCCTTCCTCTTTAAGACATTAACATGCATGAAGACCAGAACAGCATGTCAGAAAAGGAAGGTTACTGTATTAAAATGGGCCCTACATTTCTAAAATTGACAAAATGTCCCCCATTTCCACTTTTATTTAAATACAGAACCATGTTAACAATATGTTGACTATTCTATATGGAATGTGTAACGCCCTGGGTGTCGGGGGGTGCGAAGTCAGACGCAGGAACAGCAGAGCTTCAATACGTTGAGTCTTTAATGCCCAACTGGCAAACAAAATGTCCAACACGGACTTACTCGATGTCCAGAGGGGGGGGAGGGACCTCCGGCACCTCACCGTCCTGCAGGGGACCAGCTACCACCGGCCTGAGGAGAGACACATGAAACGAGGGGTTAATACGATAATAGGAAGGGAGTTTTAATCGATAACACACCTCGTTTATTCTCCTCAGGACTTTGAAGGGCCCTACACACTGCGGCCCCAGCTTCTGTCAGGGCAAGCGGAGGGGTAGGTTTCGGGTCGAGAGCCAGACCCTTTCCCCCGGTACAAACACGGGGGCCTCACTGCGGTGGCGGTCAGCGCTCCTCTTCTGCCTACTAGTGGCTTGTTGGAGGGACTCCTGGACGGCCCTCCAGGTCTCTTTGGAGCGCTGTACCCACTCCTCCACCGCAGGAGCCTCGGTCTGGCTCGGATGCCATGGTGCCAGGACCGGCTGGTACCCCAACACACACTGAAAGGGGGACACATTAGTAGAGGAGTGGCGTAGTGAGTTCTGGGCCATCTCGGCCCAAGGAATATATCTCGCCCACTCCCCTGGCCGGTCCTGGCAATACGACCGCAGAAACCTACCCACCTCCTGGTTCACTCTCTCCACCTGCCCATTACTCTCGGGGTGAAAACCAGAAGTCAAGCTGACCGTGACCCCCAGACGCTCCATGAACGCCCTCCATACTCGGGACGTGAACTGGGGGCCCCGATCAGAAACGATCGGGGTCAGAAATGGTCAGTTCCATGATGTCATTCATTCTATTCTACAAACACATTCAATTTACACTCTTCATCAGCTGTATCAAAGTGCTACTGAAGGTTCCAGTGTTCTAGACTAGAGTTCTCCCTCCTGGCATCTCAACATTACTGCACCATCCTAATAATAATGTCCTCATTATCCATATATAGTCTAATGTAGCCTGTTATCCATATATAGTCTAATGTAGCCTGTTATCCACATATAGTCTAATGTAGCCTGTTATCCATATATAGTCTAATGTAGCCTGTTATCCATATATAGTCTAATGTAGCCTGTTATCCATATATAGTCTAATGTAGCCTGTTATCCACATATAGTCTAATGTAGCCTGTTATCCATATATAGTCTAATGTAGCCTGTTATCCATATATAGTCTAATGTAGCCTGTTATCCATATATAGTCTAATGTAGCCTGTTATCCATATATAGTCTAATGTAGCCTGTTATCCATATATAGTCTAATGTAGCCTGTTATCCATATATAGTCTAATGTAGCCTGTTATCCATATATAGTCTAATGTAGCCTGTTATGTAGCCTGTTATCCATATATAGTCTAATGTAGCCTGTTATCCATATATAGTCTAATGTAGCCTGTTATCCATATATAGTCTAATGTAGCCTGTTATCCATATATAGTCTAATGTAGCCTGTTATCCATATATAGTCTAATGTAGCCTGTTATCTATATATAGTCTAATGTAGCCTGTTATCCATATATAGAGTAATGTAGCCTGTTATCCATATATAGTCTAATGTAGCCTGTTATCCATATATAGTCTAATGTAGCCTGTTATCCATATATAGAGTAATGTAGCCTGTTATCCATATATAGTCTAATGTAGCCTGTTATCCATATATAGTCTAATGTAGCCTGTTATCCATACAGAGTTTAATGTTGTGGCGTATTCTGCACAGAGCCTTCACCGTGCGCTGCCACTTTAAGAGCACATCAACAGTCAGGAAGGAGGAAATAAATCTCTTCTGTCTCTCTGTGTGGAGCTGTTGGTTGGTGCACAGTGTGTACAACTCTGCAGAAGGCTTGTTTATTTTCAGCGTGCTTAGTTGTAAAGTGTTAAGTCGATCGCCGTTGTTACCTCTCTAGGTCGTGGTTTTAAAATGCTTGTTTTTCCAGATGTTGAAGTTAGGTTCACTTTAGGTTCTGAATGAAAGATGAAAAGACGTGATTTATGTACGTCTGTGTTTGGGCCAAATGAAAGCTGGTCCAGACCGGGCAAAATCTCAACCAAACACCGACGTCTATGATTGGTTCAGATTTGGTCCGGACCAGACCAAAAACCAACGTCCGTGAACGTGGAAATCAGGGCCGGTCCGGAATGCACCAAAAAAAACCTCCAAGAGGTGTCAGTGTAGGACGGTGCTTACTGAGGTATAGCCTACAGTGTTGTCTGAAATGTAATTTTAGGAATACGCATCTATGTTGTAGGCCTACCATTTGTAAAACACCAAAGAAGACTGCCAGTTCGGACATGACCAAAAAAGATGTCTAAAAGATGTCGGCCTGTGCTTACGGGGGTGTTTTCTACCATGTCGGCCCACAATGGAATTTTATGAATGCCCATCCATTTGGTAGGTCCACCGTTTGTAAAACAGGCCGTTTCATCAACTTAATTAGTCCTGATTCCTGTGACTAATCAATTTGGCTAATTAAGCTCTTAATTCCAGCTACCCAACTTTATCAGGAGGAGTTATCCTGAGCCTATTTGCAATGTGTTTACACAGCGGCAAATGCAGAAATATGTTTTTCTCTCTCGCTATGATCAGCTTAGTAAAACATTGAAGGATACAAACTTGAAACCACTGATCATGATAATTTACCCACGGGATGAATCTCCTGGACAGCAGTGACTAGCCTGGTTGTCCAGTCCATATTGTCTATTTTACTTTGACCTGTCCTGTTTTTAGAATATGTTGTTTGTGAAGTGTCAGCTCATTTTTTATGTGATTGGGCGTCATTTAGGTTAGGCTATTTGATCGGAGAAACCTGATGTAAAAGGTTTCCTGAAAAGGCCACATTCTTTATACCAAATGTTATATCTTCTGCATTATTTTTTACAGAATGTTGGTGGAGCGCTGCAGTGATGCGTCTCTCCAACAGAACCCTGGAGAGGCATGCTGGGAATGGACAATATACATATTTTGCATCCCTGTCGTTGACAAAGTGGTTACTGCTTATCACAGGGTGGAATCAGCACTCACCTAAAAACCCCGCTGGTTGAGAGAAATTGTCTTTCTTTTTAGGCAGAATTATGTGAGGTTTTTTGTGTTGTTGGATGTGGGTCTTGGTCAGTTTAACTCAGAAAATGCTGCCCTCGTCAATCTGCCGCCATATGCCTAGTCCTGCCTGATGAGAAGGTTGGCCTTGTGTATCATGTTAATACTACTCCTAAACACAATCCACCATCACTGTGTCTCTTGTTAAAACTACTCCTAAACACAACCCACCATCACTGTGTCTCATGTTAATACTACTCCTAAACACAACCCACCATCACTGTGTCTCTTGTTAATACTACTCCTAAACACAACCCACCATCACTGTGTCTCATGTTAATACTACTCCTAAACACAACCCACCATCACTGTGTCTCATGTTAATACTACTCCTAAACACAACCCACCATCACTGTGCCTCATGTTAATACTACTCCTAAACACAACCCACCATCACTGTGTCTCATGTTAATACTACTCCTAAACACAACCCACCATCACTGTGTCTCATGTTAATACTACTCCTAAACACAACCCATCATCACTGTGTCTCATGTTAATACTACTCCTAAACACAACCCACCATCACTGTGTCTCTTGTTTATACTACTCCTAAAGCTCTTACGAAGCATCAACTCAATCACTCTTACTCTTACTGTCACTCTGTTGCTCTGAGAGCTCTTAAAATAGCATGCTAAAGTCGTCATGTGAAACAACATGTACAATGTACTTCCCATCTTTTGTAGCATACAATATAGCTCAGTATTTGTCAAGGGTGCCAATGATTTTGGTCGTGACTGTATATCTAACAATCAGATTAATATGTCAAAATACATGTATACACACACACACGTACACACACAGTTATACTTGACCCTGTTATACTTTGACAGTGAACATGACCCTATTGAATGGAGATCTGGGTGTTACTGGCAAACTCTACTGATCATGTTTTAAACATGTAAATAAATAAACTGATCTTAACTAAACACATGAAACCACAGTCCAGGATCAGTATTCACAAAGTTTATCAGAGTAGGAGAGCTGATCTGGGATCAGTTTAGCCTTTTAGATCATAATTATATGGACCGTCTGAGACACTTTATGAATACAGGCCCTGATGTAACAACCAAAACACAGTTCAAAATAAACCAACAAGTACAAAGATAATGTAAGTCATGTGATGTATGGCAAAAAACAACAAAACTAAAACTATATTTCAAGATATCGTCAAGTGTACTTACAGAGTGAAGTGAAGGGGAGAGGTCTTGAACAGTGAGTCAACGTACTGTCACTGCGTGGAAACAAGAAGTAGTCTACTGTAAGTGTTAGTAGAAGCAGGCGTAGCCTAAGTGTGAGTTCTGTGGTTGACACATTTTAAAGTAGCCTAGTCAGGGCATTAACATGCAAGAACAGCATGTCACATAAGGGATGTTACTGTATCTAAATAGAAAATGGTCTAAAGTCAGCATACTGTAGTTACATTTCTTTATTTGAGGAGTGGGCCTACATGTTTTACAAGAGACAAAATGTGACCCATTCCCATCACTCCTCATCAGCTGGTACTGAAGGTTCCAGAACAGATGAAAGGGGAGAATCTTTGGTACCAGTGTTCTAGACTAGAGCTCTCCCTACTGGCATCTCAACATTACTGCAGCTTCCAGGCTTCATATGTCTCTAATAGTCCGATGATAATATACAAAAAAGAAGGTAAAATAACATTTGGAAATGTAAAAAATGTATATAGAATAAACCAGGCATGCACGTAAAAGTAATGTTATTGGGACTTATGTTGAACTGGCGTTTGAATTGAGTGAACTAGTGATCTCAACTAGCTTGTTAGCTACATGAAGCTGATGTTATTCAGTGATAAACAAGTATTTTTGTGCATCACACAGCTACTCTGAATGGACTGGATTGTGAACAATATGATGTGCTGCCGCTGAATTACAGCAAGACCCCATAGTTAGCTTGTGAGCTAGCTAGTTACCTAACTTTTAGCTATCAACATTAGCTAACTAGAAACAACAGACAACAGTGAGCTGTCATAATGCCAAGGCCAAGGCAAGCTGCTCTGAGTTTCCAGTGTGTGCTTTTGTGATAGAGATGTCTTCAGCTCACTGATCTTCAGAACAACGGACCCAAAGTGAACCCTGACATGCATATAACTAGGTCTGTCTTTCTGTCTGGGATTATTGTGTCCCATTGTGTCTGACTGATGTGTGTTTTTTTTAAATGACAATGAATAATCTTTCATGTAATTGGTTATTGCTGCTTCGTTATTGTTATTTTATTGTGTGATTTATTTGTATTTTTTTTGCATTTTTATATTTAAAAAAATTGAATATTTTCTTACATAAAAACAACTGCATTGTTAGTTAAGGGCTTGTCAGTAACCATTTTACAGTAATGTCTACACCTGTTGTATTTGCAGCATGTGACTAATACAATTAGATGTGATTTGTGTGTTTAGGTGCTGGACATTACTCCCTCTGACACTGGGTTTCTGAACATATAAAAGTCTGAGCCGTTTGGGGGGTTCTACTAGCTGACATATGGAATTGTTTTAAGGTGGTCATACCATGGAACATTTAGCTATTTGATTTTAAATGTTAGTACCCCTTTAGGTTAAAAAGGAGAAGGACTAATGTTTGTGAGAGCAGGCAGGTGACTACAACATAGTCTGCCTGGAACATGCCCCATAATTCAATTGTAATTCAATTAAATAATAGCATTTATTTATCCCCTGTTGGGGCAATTACTAAACACTCTACGGCATCAGGCTGGCAGTGAGTCTCACAGTGACATCACAAGGGGTCACATGTCCAGTCACATGACCATACATACATACACAGTAAAACACATGATAACAACAGATATCAGCCCCCTTAGTGTCTACAACATGGTCATCATAGAGGCGGTCCACTGGACAAAGATCCCTTCAAGGTTCTAATGATGATGTCATTTCCATGTTTCACAGCTCAGGCCGAGGGAGAGGGGGAAGGAAATCAGAGGAGCACTCCTCTTCACTTTGATTGACACTTCACACACTCATTCTATATGTCTAGTGTTCTGTCTTGGATCTGTGGTCTGTGCCAGAGGACTGCAAACGAGGTGACACCCATCCCAAGCCTCCTGTTCCCTTTTAAAGTAGGGACACAGTCCCTCATCCTCTTCCTTCATCTTCATCATTCTCCTCCCTCTCTACTATCCAGGCGCTGCGTGGTGGTCAGGGTTGCCATGGTTTCCTGTCTCTTCCTCTCTGGTCAGGCTTGTGTTTGAAGTCACCATAGAAACAGCCGGTGGTCCTCCAGAAGAAACACTCGTCACCATTGATGGGAGCCATCCTCCTGGTCCTGGGAGAGAGAGAGACAAACAGTATGAAAACACAAACACCTGCACCTGTGCTCCTGCTTCCTCCTTCCATCACTTTGTACATTTCAAAGGTTTATATGAGATGATTGGTAACACTTTAGAATACCTCATAATGATGTTTTGACTGCAGATGGATGTCCTTACCCTGTGGAGGCGTACTGGGAGGCTGAGGAGGTGTTGAGGCCTATAGGGTTGGTCCTCTGAGGAGAGGGAGGGGTTCTCTGCATCTAGCGGTCTGGGTACCTGATCACCAGCTTGCTGCTCTCCAGCTCCACCCCCTGGACAGGAGGACAAACCGCAGGCGCAGTCCAAATACATATAATTGAACCAATAGCATTGTCCCAAAAGTACAATGGAACTAATAGCATTGTCCAAAAAATACAATGAAACCAATAACATTGCATTGGATTTTATTACTGGCTTGTTTTTCATTTGCCGCCAGAAAGGAGTTGAATCGTTGTACTTTTCTCTCTGTGTTGGACAATGATGATACTATTTATGTGCAAGACTCAAGCTCTCCACTGAAGGCTCTTGACTCTGTGTATCATGCAGAGACGTCTAACTCACCATTGTGATCTCTACAGTGCTGTCAGGTGGACATCAGTAGCAACACGCAGGCTCAAACCCTGGTACATTCTTATTCAGAAGACCATTTAATAAGGAAAACTGCCATGTTATATATCCTCTCTTCTAGCATGAAATGAGAACACATACAAACTCACATCTCAATCTTGTTTAATGCTAACAGTACCGAAAATGAGAACCAAACATGGAAAAAAGTCCTTTCAATATTCAGCCCCTTGATCTTGGAATGTCCTCCCTTGGAGGAGTTCAAAGGTTAAATAGATGAACAGGTTATTGAGCAATGTAGCTGTTTCTAGTTGTCAGTCCATGTCACTAGTTAGCATCTCCTTTTTTAAGCCTCCGTTCCCACAGGAGACCTTTTGCTTCTTGCCAGGCCGCCATTGTAAATAAGAATTTGTTCTTAATTGACTTGCCTGGTTATTAAATAAAGGTTAAATAAAGATTATCCTAAAAGTGCAATGGAACCAATAGCATAGTCCCAAAAGTACAATAGAACCAATAGCAAAGTACTAAGCGTACACTGGAACCAATAGAATAGTCTCAAAAGTACAATGGAACCATTAGTCGCAAAAAAACAATTGAACCAATAGCATGGTCCCAAAAGTACACACTCCTTAAATTCAAACTAAAAAAATTGAAAGCACATCTCACATAGTTAAATGCATATGACAGCATTATGTTTCATCCCACCTCTCACCTTTAGCCTCTTCAAGGTACAAGTGGACATGTTGGGATTCTTGAAGTTGACAAAGGCACATAATCTCTCTTGTAGAACTCTGATACTCTCTCTCTCCCCACACCTACAATACAGAACATAGAATCAGAATGTAGAACTCTGATACTCTCTCTTTCCCCACACCTACAGTACATAACCTAGAATCAGAATGTAGAACTCTGATACTCTCTCTCTCCCCACACCTACAATACAGAACATAGAATCAGAATGTAGAACTCTGATACTCTCTCTTTCCCCACACCTACAGTAAAGAACATGGAATTAGAATCGAGAACTTTGATACTCTCGATCTTCCCACACCTACATTACAGAACATATAAATAGAATGTAGAACTCTGACACTCTCTATCTCACCAACAGTACAGAATGTAGAAGGAGGAGAGGAAAGGAGGGAGTAGACCACAGTCAAAATATAAGGAATATATGAACAGGGTGCTATTTGAGACAGCCTATAGAACCTATAACAGTAGAAATGTATGCTGTGGAATAACCAGAATAAATATACTCACCCACTGGAGTCATGAGGGGAGGAGAGGTCCACCACTGGAGTCATGAGGGGAGGAGAGATCCACCACTGGAGTCCAGAGGAGAGGAGGAGAGAGATACCAGGGGAGGACCAGGGGAGGAGAGGTCCACCACTAGAGTCCTCCAGGGAGGAGAGGTCCACCACTGGAGTCCAGAGGGGAGGAGAGGTCCAACACTGGAGTCCTGAGGGGAGGAGAGGTCCACCACTGGAATCCTGAGGGGAGGAGAGGTCGAACACTGGAGTCTTGAGGGGAGGAGAGGTCCACAACTGGAATCCTGAGTGGAGGAGAGTCCAAAACTGGAGTCCTGAGGGGAGAAGAGTTCCACCACTGGAATCCTGAGTGGAGGAGAGGTCCAAAACTGGAGTCCTGAGGGGAGAAGAGGTCCAACACTGGAATCCTGAGGGTAAGAGAGGTCAAACACTGGAGTCTTGAGGGGAGAAGAGATCCACCACTGGAGTCCAGAGGGGAGGATAGGTCCACCACTGGAGTCCAGAGGGGAGGAGATGTCCACCACTGGAGTCCAGAGGGGAGGAGAGTCCACCACTGGAATCCTGAGAGGAGGAGAGGTCCACCACTGGAGTCCAGAGGGGAGGAGAGGTCCAACACTGGAGTCCCGAGGGGAGGAGAGGTCCAACACTGGAGTCCAGAGGGGAGGATAGGTCCACCACTGGAGTCCAGAAGGGAGGAGAGTCCACCACTGGAATCCTGAAGGGAGGAGAGGTCCACCACTGGAGTCCTGGGGGGAGGAGAGGTCCAACACTGGAGTCCTGAATGGAGGAGAGGTCCACCACTGGAGTCCTGAGTGGAGGAGACGTCCACCACTGGAGTCCTGAGGGGGGAGAGGTCCACCACTGGAGTCATGAGGGGTGGAGAGGTCCACCACCAGAGTCCTGAGGGGTGGAGAGGTCCACCACTGAAGTCCTGAGAGGAGGAGAGGTCCACCACTGGAGTCCGGAGGGGGAGGAGAGGTCCACCACTGGAGTCCTGAGGGGAGGAGAGGTCCACCACTGGAGTCCATAGGGGAGGAGAGGTCCACCACTGGAGTCCATAGGGGAGGAGAGGTCCAACACTGGAGTCATGAGGGGAGGAGAGGTCCACCATGAGTCATGAGGGGAGGAGAGGTCCACCACTGGAATCCTGAAGGGGGGGAGAGGTCCTCCCCTCAGGAAACATTGTAGCTAAACCTCACAATAAATCTATGTTAGATGTACAGCATGTATTTCTTTATTGCTGTAGTGTTTTGGTTAAATCAGAAATCAAACTCCTCTAATAATGGCTATGCTCCCTGTGGCTGGGTCTGGTAGTGCAGTCTGTATATACGATGCACCATGTGGTGGGGTCTGGTAGTGCAGCCTGTCTATACTACACCCCTGTGGTGGGGTATGGTAGTGCAGTCTGTCTATACTATGTCCTCTGTGGTGGGGTCTGGTAGTGCAGCCTGTCTATACTTTGCCCCCTGTGGTGGGGTCTTTTAGTGCAGGCTGTCTATACTTTGCCCCCTGTGGTGGGGTCTGGTAGTGCAGGCTGTCTATACTTTGTCCCCGGTGGTGGGGTCTGGTAGTGCAGCCTGTCTATACTCTGCCCCCTGTGGTGGGGTCTGGTAGTGCAGCCTGTCTATACTCTGCCCCCTGTGGTGGGGTCTGGTAGTGCAGCCTGTCTATACTCTGCCCCCTGTGGTGGGGTCTGGTAGTGCAGCCTGTCTATACTCTGCCCCCTGTGGTGGGGTCTGGTAGTGCAGCCTGTCTATACTCTGCCCCCTGTGGTGGGGTCTGGTAGTGCAGCCTGTCTATACTCTGCCCCCTGTGGTGGAGTCTGGTAGTGCAGCCTGTCTATACGATGGTGGGGAGATGGAGAGACAAACAGACACATTTAAGATTTTTTATGAGCATGGCCTTATTTCTATCACAGCATTTTGGATGACTGTCTTTTCCATTCACCCAGCTCAGTGTAACATCAATGTATTTAAGCTACTACATGTCATGATACTCTAATGTTCCCTATAGCCATCATGAGGTTGTCACAACCTAGCCTATATGGATGTAATCATTAGTCCAACATTTGCAAACAAGAGTTTCTCTTGGACAAATTCAGGTATGTTTATCCCATTTTGTTCCGTTTGCTTTTGTTTAAAAAATGTTTTTCAACAGAATCGGTGGAATGAATACACCTCTGATCACATTCAAACACAGTTCACTTTCAAAGCAGACACATTCAAGCAGCATGATCACGTTGTCCATTGTAGAATTCCTTCTCACATCTCTGCATTATACTCCTCTCACCTTTTCCCTTCACTTGTGGACTTCAGTGCACAACACATCAGCTGTCTGTGAGCAGGAGAAAAAACCTTTCCAAGCCAAACCTTCATATCATGACTGCTAACGCTACACACAGCCTACATCATTGTTACCATATTAGCTAACGTATTGACAACATAGCTACTAGAACTAATGTGTTAGTAAACATGCTACAATCATGCAGTATAGTGTACAGTCAGCAAGCAGTGTAGCAGTTACACCAAAAGCTTACCTTGACTTGGAAGAGTTCCAGTGTTGGATAGCCATAGCCAACTAGCGAACATACCATCCCTCTCTGCTTGAGACGGTTGTTTGAGTAGGCTGAACTAGCTAGCTGCATTAGATGCTGGCTAAGTAAGTGAAAGTGAAAGTGAAAAAAATACAACATAATAGTGTTTGCTAGCTCACTCTTTCACTCTTTTGCTTCTCCTTAATTTTTAAATAAATAATTATTTTCAAAGCTGTTCAACTTTTTTCTTTCTCTTTGAGTCAATTACTCACCACATGTTATGCACTGCAGTGCTAGCTGGCTGTAGCTTATGCTTTCAGAACTAGATTAAATATCTGATACTTTGATTGGTCGGACAACATATCAGATCATGCTGCAAGAGCTCTGATAGGATGGAGGACGTAATCCGGAAGTTGTCAAAATTACTGTGTAAGTCTATGGAAGGGGTTGAGAACCATGAGTTTCCGAGGTTTTGTATTGAAGTCATTGTACCCAGAGGAGGACGAAAACTAGCTGTCCACCGGCTACACCATGGTGCTACCCTACAGAGTGCTGTTGAGGCTACTGTAGACCTTCATTGCAAAACAGCTGTTTAAGTGAAAAGAAATACTGGCTGTGCTTCTACAGCTGAATACCCTTCACTGGAGGAGACAACAAAGGGTTAAACTAGGGTCATTTCAGTGAATATAAATACTATTTCTGAGGTTAGTAAGACAACTAAGTAACACTGCCTCTGTGTTTGAGTAATCAACTCGACAGTAAGATTTGATTATTTGAATCAGCTGTGTAGTGCTTGGGCAAAAAAACAAAACTTTCACACCTTGGGGTCCACAAGACTGAGGTTAGGAAACGCTGGCCTCGCCACTCATGGTTATGTGGTTCAATGGCGCCATCATGTGGCTAATAGGCAGAAATACCAGAAACAAGAGCCGAGTGGAAATAGTTCTGAATCAATGTTTTATTAGTTGATCAAATAATCTATGTATTTTTTGTCTTAAATGTTGATCTTATTTAAAACATGATGCTTATACTGTATTGACACTAAACCACACAGTAAAAATTGCAAAGGTAAACATGTATTTAACGTATATAAAATACATAATAATGAAAAATGTGATGACAAAACAAGTGATATCATGACACTGAACAATATAGCATTACGTAATATACAATTATAATTAATATAAAATGTAAAAAACTGCAAATGTTTAAATGTATGTAATGTACTGATTACATTTTTTTAAATTTAAAAAACAATATAGTATTATAAAATATAAAACATATAATAAGTAATAATGTCTGACAGCAATACAAAGTGAAACATAATTAAACACATCAGGGGAAACTTGTCCCAAAAGCTAAAAATATAAAAAAGCTCTTATCAATATTATCCATATTAGTTACTGAGGAAAGTAAGACTATTGATGTTATCAATCCCTAAATGGCAAAATCCCATAAAAAAATATCAAAAATATAAACTTAAACTATAGATAGTAAACAGATTAGTACACAAGAAAAAATATGGAAATGGAAAAATCCCATTGAAAAAAAGCAGAAGCATAACCCATCCCATCTATCATCAAAATAAAAAAATATAATAAGAAAATAAAAAATATATTCCAGCATTTACTCAAAAGCTAAAGTTCATGGTCTGGAAAACCATCTTGTTAAGGTAGCAAGAGAATAGAGGTGAGAGGACTATTTTTGGATTGGAACCGTAGCTCTTCAGTCCAGCTTCTGTGGTGGTTCTCTTCAGTCCAGCTTCTGTGGTGGTTCTCTTCAGTTGATGTTCTGAGGTACTGTTTCAGTCCAGGTTCTGTGGTGGTTCTCTTCAGTGCAGGTTCTGTGGTGGTTCTCTTCTGTCCAGGTTCTGTCGTGGTTCTTTTCAGTGGGAGGATCCCCTCACATTCTGAAAGAAGATACTGAATTAGCAATTTATACTCCCATTAAATGTTTATGGACACACAAACACACTTACTGCCAGGGTGTCATACTCTGGTGACCTGGTCTTCATTTTCAGAGATGTGTACATGTCGCTGTTGGGGTCACTGGTAGGGTCAGGATGGACACTCTGTGGACAGAAAGAGAGAGAGCGAGAGAGAGAGAGAGATATAGAGAGGGAGGAAATGCATGTGTGCTTTGAAACACCAGTCTTTCCATCATTTTCTCTAAACACATTCAAGTACTGTATAAAACACAAACACACTCACAAACAAACAAAATTAATTTTAAGAGACATACTGCCAGAGTGTCGTAGTCAGGGGACATGGTCCTCATGTTCAGAGCAGTGTATGTGTCACTGTTACAGTCAGGACGGACACTCTGTGGAGAGAGAGAGAGTGAGGATTCAATGAAAATAGTATGAAAGAGACTGTCGTAAATTAACAGAAATGGAGTTGTAACTCATGGTTTCCCAAACTTGGAGCTGGGGCCCCCCTTGGGTGCACGTTTTTTGCCCTAGCACTACAGTCGTGGCCAAAAGTTTTGAGAATGACACAAATATTAATTTTCACAGTCTGCTGCCTCAGTTTGTATGATGGCAATTTGCATATACTCCAGAATGTTATGAATAGTGATCAGATGAATTGCAATTAATTGCAAAGTCCCTCTTTGCCATGCAAATGATCTGAATCCCCCAAAAACATTTCCACTGCGTAACAAGCCTTGCCACAAAAGGACCAGCTGACATGTCAGTGATTCTCTTGTTAACACAGGTGTGAGTGTTGACGAGGACAAGGCTGGAGATCACTCTGTCATGCTGATTGAGTTCGAATAACAGACTGGAAGCTTCAAAAGGAGGGTGGTGCTTGGAATCATTGTTCTTCCTTTGTCAATCATGGTTACCTGCAAGGAAACACGTGCCATCATCATTGCTTTGCACAAAAAGGGCTTCACAGGCAAGGCTATTGCTGCCAGTAAGATTGCACGTAAATCAACCATTTATTGGCTCATCAAGAACTTCAAGGAGAGCGGTTCAATTGTTGTGAAGAAGGCTTTAGGGCGTACAAGAAAGTCCAGCAAGTTCCAGGACAGTCTCCTAAAGATGATTCAGCTGTGGGATCGGGGCACCACCAGTACAGAGCTTGCTCAGGAATGGCAGCAGGCAGGTGTGAGTGCATCTGCACGCACAGTGAGGCGAAGACTTTTGGAGGATGGCTTGGTGTCAAGATGGGCAGCAAAGAAGACACTTCTCTCCAGGAAAAACATCAGGGACAGACTGATATGTTTATTGTTTACGCCATGTGTAACTCTGTGTTGTTGTCTGTTCACACTGCTATGCTTTATCTTGGCCAGGTCGCAGTTGCAAATGAGAACTTGTTCTCAACTAGCCTACCTGGTTAAATAAAGGTGAAATAAAATAATAAAATAAAAAATATTCTGCAACAGGTACAGGGATTGGACTGCTGAGGACTGGGGTAAAGTCATTGTCTCTGATGTATCTCCTTTCCGTTTGTTTGGGGCATCCGGAAAAAAGCTTGTCCGGAGAAGACAAGGTGAGAGCTACCATCAGTCCTGTGTCATGCCAACAGTAAAGCATCCTGAGACCATTCATGTGTGGGGTTGCTTCTCAGCCAAGGGAGTGGGCTCACTCACAATTTTGCCTAAGAACACAGCCATGAATAAAGAATGGTACAACTTCTCCCAACCATCCAGGAACAGTTTGGTGACGAACAATGCCTTTTCCAGCATGATGGAGCACCTTGCCATAAGGCAAAAGTGATAACTAACTGGCTGGGGGTACAAAACATCAATATTTTGGGTCCATAGCCAGGAAACTCCCCAGACCTTAATCCCATTGAGAACTTGTGGTCAATCCTCAAGAGGCAGGTGGACAAACAAAAACCCACAAATTCTGACAAACTCCAAGCATTGATTATACAAGAATGGGCTGCCATCAGTCAGGATGTGGCCCAGAAGTTAATTGGCAGCATGCCAGGGCGGATTGCAGAGGTCTTGAAAAAGAAGGGTCAACACTGCAAATTTTGACTCTTTGCATCAACTTCATGTAATTCTCAATAAAAGCCTTTGACACTTACGAAATGCTTGCAATTATACTTCAGTATTACATAGTAACATCTGACAAAAATATCTAAATACACTGAAGCAGCAAACTTTGTGGAAATTAATTGTTGTGTAATTCTCAAAACTTTTGGCCTACACTGTACATGGGGGGGGGGTTGGAAAACCCTGGTGTAACTGATAACTGATAACTGATAGAATCACCTGTGTGTCTGCTGGGGCATCACTTCCTCCTGTGGATCTCCTGTAATGAGGGACATGGTGAGTTCTGCTCTCTACTGACCTCTAGTGGAAGTTGATATGTTACTAATACAGTTTAGAAGTTAAGGGCGTTGGGCCAATAAATACATTTATGAATGAATGAAGTTAATAACAAATCAGAGTGCTAAGGTGAAAGAACAATACAAATATCAATGTTCCCTTCTTCACTCACCTGAACCACATGAATCCAGAGAGACGGAGTATGAGAATCTGTGATTCCTACAGCTGAAGTCATAACTGAGGTCTGTTTCCCTACAAGATCAAATGGATGATATGAGAATATATTATTATGAAGTGAAAATTAATATACATTAATACAGGACATTAATGCAATACTTGTATATAGAAGCCTATGTATAGTTATAAACCAAAGCGTAATAAGGCAAACTAGAAGAAGATAACTTTGAAACATAATTTCTTATTGAACCACAATTTGTATTGAAGTATTGAAGATGAAACTGTACCTGTTATAATAATCATCAGAGCTGTAGAGTTCTTAGATGCTATTGTATTCTCAGCCTCACAGTAATATTCTCCTCTGTCCTCAGAGATGATGTTAGTGATGCTGTAACTCTGTCCTGATGCTTTTGGTGAGGTTACGTTCTTCTTGTACCAGGTGTATTTGTCCACAGGTGGGTTGGCATCACTGCTGCAGGTCAGAGTCACTGAACTGCCCTCCACTATTTCACCAGAGGGACTGACTGACACTGAGGTGTTCTTTGGAGCATCTAGTAAAGCACAATTTGTCAGAGGGTCAGGACTGTAGTACACTACCTCAAATGACGTCATGTCAAAAATAAGTTATATCTAAAGTCAGAGCACTATCTAAAACTATCACTTACACAAAAAATGAACAAGAACACATTTAGAGATACTTTAGGACTTGAGTGTCTACTAAACTATTCTTCAAGTGTTTGAGGTACTGAACATTCTAACTATAGACATGCATACATCTATGACATTGTCTGTAATTTCTATGTGATGATGAATATTTATAGATAAAGCAGTAATACCCTTCTCATTGATATTAAATGATTGATGCTTTCTAAGTGGAATAGTAGTTTAATTCATACTCACACACTGCAGGAGAGTGGAGGTCCTCATGGTGTTCTACAGCACAGCACATAACTGTCCACAGAATGACCCAACACTACTAGTGTATTACTAGAGTATTGTTGGGGAGTGGGCTCATCGAGACGTTGTCCGTTCTTGTACCAGATGTAGGTGGGGTTGTCAGTCAGAATACAGGTGGTGCTACAGGTCAGTGTCTTCTGTCCCTCTGCAGCAGGAGTCACCTTCACCTGCAGACCTGAAACAATATGTATAAAACCACATACACCTCTGTGTTAACAGGATGGTCAATTTATTTCTCCTGTAATTCAATATGATATACAGTTGCATCATACAGTGTAGTATTTATTACCTGTGACAGACAGAGTTGTTCCTGGGAAACTATGACCCCATTCAAAGTTGTCTGTTTTAAAAGTGAAGCGATACTCAGCTGAGTCCTCCTCTCTCAGATCTGTGATTCTCAGGGTGAAGGGATCTTTGTATCTCTCTTTGTCAGGGTACGTCACACGACCTGCATATCCTGGGTCTGTGGTTAGGTCCTCAGGGATTGACTTATTACTCCACCTAGATCTCTGTTTAGGACTAAACCAGAGTGATGATGTGACGGTATCATAACCACTGTCATAAGTACAGGATATGTCCACTGTTGAACCCTTCAAGACACAGATTCTCCTCTTGGTGTAAGTCACTCTGCTGCAGCTCTGATACTGAACACCTGAAACACAGTGACATAACAAAAGGTCAACTGGATTGTATTCTCAGTTCTTTCTAGAAATGCTAAAAGTTCTCAAGTTCTCAAAGTGAAACCAACACACAGAGGTTAAACAGTATTGTTAATTAAAGAAACACTCACACACTGCAGGAGAGTGGAGATCCTCATGGCCTTTTACAGCACAGGAGTAGCCATCTTCATAGTTACTGGAGACTGGGTCTTTGTACTGGGGGGAGGTGCTCTCATCTAGATGTTGTCCGTTCTTGTACCAGATATAGATGGGGTTGTCAGTCAGAGTACAGGTGGTGATACAGGTCAGTGTCTTATACTCTGAATACTGTTCAGGAGTCACCTCCACCTGAAAACCTGAATTAAAGGAGAGCAAAAAAAAGTACATGGTTCAGAATTGGTGTGAGTTAATTATTAACATCATGACTCTTCAAAACGTTATAATGTGGTATGTAGTGTTACCTGTGACAGTCAGAGTTGTTCCATGGAAGCTGTACCCCCATCTGGCTTCATCAGTTGTAAATCTGAACTTGTACTCAGTTGAATCACTTTCTCTCAGGTCTGTGATTCTCAGGGTGGAGTCCTTTTCTGTTTGTCGATGGTATTCCACACGATCTGCATACTCAGAGTCCTGTCTCAGGTCTTTAGTTACTCCAGTCTCCCATTTGTTGAACCAGGATACTTCTGTGACGTTATGCCAACTGGGATGTGTGTAAAAGCAGGATATGTCCACTGTTGACCCTTTCAAAGCACAGATACTCTGATGGGTGTAAGTCACATTCATACAGCTCTCACCCACAACACCTGAAACAAAATGTAGCTGATCAATTCCTGAAACGATAATGAGAATAGTTTCAAGTGTTTTAGATGTATTGGACAGTTTCATTTTGAATTTAAACAAAATATTAACATACATGTACATACATCTATAAAACTGTTTTTCATTCCAATGTATATAGTTAAGAATATTGATAGAGAAAGTAATACTATTCTTAATGGTTCTAAATGATACCACATAAAATACTAGTTTCATTCATACTCACACACTGCAGGAGAGTGGTGATCCTCATGGCCTTTTACAGCACAGGAGTAACTGTCTGAATAATAACTATTGACAGAGTATTGATGGGAAGTGGGCTCATCTAGACGTTGTCCGTTCTTGTACCAGATGTAGGTGGGGTTGGGGTTGTCAGTCAGAGTACAGGTGGTGCTACAGGTCAGTGTCTTCTGTCCCTCTGCAGCAGGAGTCACCTTCACCTGCAGAACTGAAACAATATGTATAAAACCACATACACCTCTGTGTTAACAGGATGGTTAATTTATTTTCTCCTGTAATTCATTATGATTTACTATTGTAAAATACAGTTTAGTATTACCTGTGACAGACAGAGTTGTTCCAGGGAAACTATGACCCCATTCAATGTTGTTTGTTTTAAAAGTGAAGCGATACTCAGCTGAGTCCTCCTCTCTCAGATCTGTGATTCTCAGGGAGGAGGGACCTTCAAATGTTCCAGTCTCTCTTCCAGTGTTCTCCACACGACTTGCATACCCTGGGTCTCTGGTTAGGTCCTCAGGTGTCAACTTATTAGTCCAACTAGCACTCCGTTTAGGACTAAACCAAAGTGATGATTTGACTGTATAATAACCAAAATAAGTACAGGATATGTCCACTGTTGACCCCTTCAAGACACAGATTGTCCTCTTGGTGTAAGTCACTCTGTTGCAGCTCTGACCCTGAACACCTGAAACACAGTGACATAACAAGAGGTCAACTGGATTATATTCTCAGTTCTTTCTAGAAATGCTAAAAGTTCTCAAATGACAAAGTGAAACCAACACAGTATAATGTATTAAATTCACACTCACACACTGCAGGAGAGTGAAGATCCTCGTGGCCATTTACAGTACAGGAGTAACTGTCTAAAGCATTAGGGTAGACTGAATAGGGGGAAGTGTTCTCAGTTACAACCTGTCCGTTCTTGTACCAGATGTAGGTGGGGGTGGGGTTACCAGTCAGAATACAGGTGGTGATACAGGTCAGTGTCTTCTGTCCCTCTGCAGCAGGAGTCACCTTCACCTGCAGACCTGAAACAATATGTATAAAACCACATACACCTCTGTGTTAACAGGATGGTTAATTTATTTTCTCCTGTAATTCATTATGATTTACAGTTGTATCATACAGTGTAGTATTACCTGTGATAGACAGAGTTGTTCCTGGGAAACTATGACCCCATTCAAAGTTGTCTGTTTTAAAAGAGAAGCGATACTCAGCTGAGTCCTCCTCTCTCAGATCTGTGATTCTCAGGGTGAAGGGACCTTTATATGTTCCAGTGTACTCCACACGACCTGCATACCCTGGGTCTGTGGTTAGGTCTTCAGGGGTCAATTTATCACTTCTAAACCAGAATGTTGATGTGGTGGAATAATAACCAAAATAAGTACAGGATATGTCCACTTTTGAACCCTTCAAGACACAGATTCTCCTCTTGGTGTAAGTCACTCTGCTGCAGCTCTGATACTGAACACCTGAAACATAAAGAGGGCATTATTTCCACAGTAGAATCGTGAGCTTCAGTAATCCTGTGATACAGTTTTGTTAGACAACTCTGAAGCTGTTTAGCAGACAGAATAATTCTATCTGAAAAGTTATACTAGAATACTGAGTTGAATTCATACTCACACACTGCAGGAGAGTGAAGATCCTCATGGCCCTTTACAGCACAGGAGTAGCTGTCCTCAGCATTAGAGTAGACTGAATAGGTGGAAGTCTTCTCAGTTACTACCTGTCCGTTCTTGTACCAGATGTAGGTGGGGTTACCAGTCAGACGACAGCTGGTGGTTCTACAGGTCAGTGTCTTCCTCTGTGACCAATGTGAAGGAGTCACCTTCACCTGCAGAGCTGGAGTAGATAAAAACATTAAAACCCTGAATCACCTGTTCTCTAGTTTAATCACATGATGCAAGACATTCTCAAACACATTTAATTCTTAAATCTGTTTCATATATACAAATCCAATTTCTAGACCTAAATGGACAGATATTAATTGAACAGACTAGCAGTATAAAGCATGTAACTGTACCTGTTACAGACAGAGTGACTCCAGGATCTCCATAATATCTCCCTTCAGTCTGATCTGTTGTAAATCTGAACTTGTACGTAGCTGAGTCTCTCTCTCTCAGTTCTGTGATTCTCAGTGTACAGTCTTTCTTCTTATCCCCATGATACTCCAGACGACCTGCATACTCTGGGTCCTGACCTAGATCTTCAGGTTCTACACCAGTCTCCATTTTAGTGAACCAGAAGGTTGATGTGACTGTACCACTGGGATATGTGTAAGAGCAGGTCAGCTTCACTGTTGACCCCTTCAAGGCACAGATACTCTGAGTGGTGTAAGTCACACTCCAGCCATCCTGACCCAGTACCACTGAAACAGTCACAGAACACAAGGTTATTACACTAAGTCAAGGTCTATTGGCTCACACTGACAGCATGGTTTGTCCACACTTTGTTGCTGTAGTTGCTGATTTGAGTGTGATTGGAAAACACATAAGCATCATTCAGTTAGGTAAGTGAGGTGTGAAAGATAACTACTGAAGTGAACTGGAGACGCCTAACAGAACACACCAGAATAATAAAACACAAATGTAATTTTTATATTTTACACAAGTCTGTAGATTGTCAAACATATCAAGTAATGAATGAGACCATACCTGTCACAGACCAGAGAAAGACCACCAACACACTTCCTGCTGTTCTCAAGGACATTGTTGCATCTCCCACCCTGCAGTCTTAGAAACATAAACAACAACTCACTCTATAGCTGGTGAATAACTCCACCTGATACATTGAAGTATAAACTGTAAATGGGATACAGGGCCTCATTACTGAAAATGAACCAGGCTCATATTGTGTTGTGTTGTATTGTGCTATATGGTTGTCTATGTGAATACTGTCTGTAAGTCTATTGCACTATGTGTCACGTTCTGACCATAGTTCTTGTGTGTTGTGCTTGTTTTAGTGTTGGTCAGGACGTGAGCTGGGTGGGCATTCTATGTTGTGTGTCTTGTTTGTCCGTTTCTATGTCTGGCCTAATATGGTTCTCAATCAGAGGCAGATGTTTTGTGTTGTCTCTGATTGGGAATCATATATAGGTGGCTTGTTTTGTGTTGGGGATTGTGGGTGGTTGTTTCCTGTCTTTGTGGTTTCTCTGCACCAGCTAGGACTGTATCGGTTTGCCACATTTTGTTATTTTGTTATTTGTTAAGTGTTCACTGTTTATTAATTTTATTAAACATGTTGAGCACTGGCTACGCTGCGTGTTGGTCCGATCCCTGCTACACCTCTTCAGACGAAGAGGAGGAAGGCTGCCGTTACAGAACCACCCACCAATCTCGGACCAAGCAGCGTGGCTACGGGCAACAGCAGCAGCGGCCCAGTACACAGGACTCATGGACATGGGAGGAAATTCTGGAGGGTAAAGGACACTGGGCTAACATTGGAGAATATCGCCGCTCTCGTGAAGAGATGGAGGCAGCTAAAGCCCAGGAGCGGTGGTATGAGGAGGCAGCACGGAAGCGTGGCTGGAAGCACGAGAAGAAACCCCCAAAATGTCTTGGGGGGGGGGGGGGGGGGCTAAAGAGGAGTGTGGCGAAGTCAGGTAGGAAACCTGCGCCCACTTCCTGTGCTTACCGTGGAGAGCGGGAGTACGGGCAGACACCGTGTTATGCGGAAAATCGCACGGTGTCTCCTGTACGTGTGCTTAGCCCAGTGCGGTACATTCCAGCTCCACGTATCGGCCGGGCTAGAGTGGGCATCGAGCCAGGTGCCATGAAGCCGGCTCAACGCGTCTGGTCTCCTCGGGCCGGCATACATGGCACCAGCCTTACGCATGGTGTCCCCGGTTCGCCAACACAGCCCAGTGCGGGTTATTCCACCTCCCCGCATTGGTCGGGCTACGGGGAGCATTAAACCAGGTAAGGTTGGGCAGGCTCGGTGCTTAAGAGCTCCTGTACGCCTTCACGGTCCGGTCTATCCGGCGACCACCTCCCCGCCCCAGCCCAGTACCACCAGTGCCTACACCACACACCAGGCTTCCAGTGCGTCTCCAGAGCCCTGTTCCTCCTCCACACACTCGCCCTGTGGTGCGTGTCTCCAGCCCAGTACCTCCAGTTCCGGCACCACGCACCAAGCCTCCTGTGCGTCTCCAGAGCCCTGTACGCACTGTTCCTTCTCCCCGCACTCGCCCTGAGGTGCGTGCCCTCAGCCCGGTACCACCAGTGCCGGTACCACGCACCAGGCCTATAGTGCGCCTCGAGAGTCCAGTGTGCCCTGTTCCTGCTCCCCGCACTAGCCTTGAGGTGCGTGTCTCCAGTCCGGTACCACCAGTTCCGGCACCACGCACCAGGCCTACTGTGCGCCTCAGCAGGTCAGAGTCGGCCGTCTGTCCAACGCCGCCTGCACTGCCTGTCTGCCCAGCGCCGTCTGAGCTGCCCGCCTGCCCAGCGCCGTCTGAGCTGCCCGCCTGCCCAGCGCCGTCTGAGCCGCCTGCCTGCCCAGCGCCGTCTGAGCCGCCTGCCTGCCCAGCGCCGTCTGAGCCGCCTGCCTGCACAGCGCCGTCAGAGCCGCCCGTCTAACCCGAGCCGTCAGACCCGCCCGTCTGTCCCGAGCCATTAGAGCCGTCCGTCAGTCAGGAGCCGCCAGAGCCTCCCGTCAGTCAGAGCTACCTCTCTGCCCGCCAGTCATGAGCTGCCCTCCAGTCATGAGCTGCCCTCCAGTCATGAGCTGCCCTCCAGTCATGAGCTGCCCTCCAGTCCGGGGCTGCCCCTCAGTCCGGAGCTGCCCCTCTGTCCTGAGCTACCTCTCTGTCCTGAGCTACCTCTCTGTCCTGAGCTACCTCTCTGTCCTGAGCTACCTCTCTGTCCTGAGCTACCTCTCTGTCCTGAGCTACCTCTCTGTCCTGAGCTGTCTCCTCAATCTAGTGGGGACCTTGGTGAAGGTTCCTAGACCAAGGTCGGGGGCGAAGGTCGCCACTCAAAGGACGCTAAGGAGGGGGGCAAAGACAATGGTGGAGTGGTGGCCTCGTCCTGCGCCGGAGCCGCCACCGCGGACAGATGCCCACCCAGACCCTCCCCTTGAGTTTTAGGGGGTGCGTTCGGAGTCCGCACCTCAGGAGGGGGGTACTGTCACGTTCTGACCATAGTTCTTGTGTGTTGTGCTTGTTTTAGTGTTGGTCAGGACGTGAGCTGGGTGGGCATTCTATGTTGTATGTCTTGTTTGTCCGTTTCTATGTTTGGCCTAATATGGTTCTCAATCAGAGGCAGATGTTTTGTGTTGTCTCTGATTGGGAATCATATACAGTGGGGAGAACAAGTATTTGATACACTGCCGATTTTGCAGGTTTTCCTACTTACAAAGCATGTAGAGGTCTGTCATTTTTATCATAGGTACACTTCAACTGTGAGAGACGGAATCTAAAACAAAAATCCAGAAAATCACATTGTATGATTTTTAAGTAATTAATTTGCATTTTATTGCATGACATAAGTATTTGATCACCTACCAACCAGTAAGAATTCCGGCTCTCACAGACCTGTTAGTTTTTCTTTAAGAAGCCCTCCTGTTCTCCACTCATTACCTGTATTAACTGCACCTGTTTGAACTCGTTACCTGTATAAAAGACACCTGTCCACACACTCAATCAAACAGACTCCAACCTCTCCACAATGGCCAAGACCAGAGAGCTGTGTAAGGACATCAGGGATAAATTGTAGACCTGTACAAGGCTGGGATGGGCTACAGGACAATAGCCAAGCAGCTTGGTGAGAAGGCAACAACTGTTGGCACAATTATTAGAAAATGGAAGAAGTTCAAGATTACGGTCAATCACCCTCGGTCTGGGGCTCCATGCAAGATCTCACCTCGTGGGGCATCAATGATCATGAGGAATGTGAGGGATCAGCCCAGAACTACACGGCAGGACCTGGTCAATGACCTGAAGAGAGCTGGGACCACAGTCTCAAAGAAAACCATTAGTAACACACTACGCCGTCATGGATTAAAATCCTGCAGCGCACGCAAGGTCCCCCTGCTCAAGCCAGCGCATGTCCAGGCCCGTCTGAAGTTTGCCAATGACCATCTGGATGATCCAGAGGAGGAATGGGAGAAGGTCATGTGGTCTGATGAGACAAAAATAGAGCTTTTTGCTCTAAACTCCACTCGCCGTGTTTGGAGGAATAGAAGGATGAGTACAACCCCAAGAACACCATCCCAACCGTGAAGCATGGAGGTGGAAACATCATTCTTTGGGGATGCTTTTCTGCAAAGGGGACAGGACGACTGCACCGTATTGAGGGGAGGATGGATGGGGCCATGTATCGCGAGATCTTGACCAACAACCTCCTTCCCTCAGTAAGAGCATTGAAGATGGGTCGTGGCTGGGTCTTCCAGCATGACAACGACCCGAAACACACAGCCAGGGCAACTAAGGAGTGGCTCCGTAAGAAGCATCTCAAGGTCCTGGAGTGGCCTAGCCAGTCTCCAGACCTGAACCCAATAGAAAATCTTTGGAGGGAGCCGAAAGTCCGTATTGCCCAGCGACAGCCCCGAAACCTGAAGGATCTGGAGAAGGTCTGTATGGAGGAGTGGGCCAAAATCCCTGCTGCAGTGTGTGCAAACCTGGTCAAGAACTACAGGAAACGTATGATCTCTGTAATTGCAAACTAAGGTTTCTGTACCAAATATTCAGTTCTGTTTTTCTGATGTATCAAATACTTATGTCATGCAATAAAATGCAAATTAATTACTTAAAAATCATACAATGTGATTTTCTGGATTGTTTTAGATTCCTTCTCTCACAGTTGAAGTGTACCTATGATAAAAATTACAGACCTCTACATGCTTTGTAAGTAGGAAAACCTGCAAAATTGTCAGTGTATCAAATACTTGTTCTCCCCACTGTATAGGTGGCTTGTTTTGTGTTGGGGATTGTGGGTGGTTGTTTCCTGTCTTTGTGGTTTCTCTGCACCAGCTAGGACTGTATCGGTTTGCCACATTTTGTTATTTTGTTAAGTGTTCACTGTTTATTCGTTTTATTAAACATGTTGAGCACTGGCTACGCTGCGTCTTGGTCCGATCCCTGTTACACCTCCTCTTCAGACGAAGAGGAGGAAGGCTGCCGTTACACTATGTATTTAATGTGTGTGATGTGTTGCATGTCTGTCTACGTCTGTCTATTTAAGATGTTATGTTATAATGCAAAAATAATTTCCTAATGTATACAATAGTCATCAACAACAATAAGTTACTGAACAGATGTGTAGAACTGTAAACACATATTGATTGTTCTGAAGCTGTTTTCTTCTCAGAACCCCAAATATAGGAGGATAAATGTTCAATCCTCTACGGTCCATCAAGCTGTACAGCAGCCTAAAGACTGAACACCAGGTTCAATGACAGCTCCTATCCCCAAACTGTGAGGCTAAAAAGCAAGTGACTCTCTCTCACGCACACGAACACGCACACACACACACACACACACACGCATACACACACACAGTGCAGTGTTCCACTGAGCAGGCATTTAAACGTTTGTCTGCATGTCTATTTTACCCTGGTTAATCATCTCATCACTATGTAGATCAACACTCCTACACTGAGACACTTTATGAATACTGACCCTGATGTAACAACCAAAACACAGCTCAAAACATAAGAAGTAAAATGATACATTACCCTCAAGTATATGACTTATTACTAAAAACAAATAACCAGAAACTATATTTCAAGATATTGTCAAGAGTACTTACAGAGTGAAGTGAAGGGGAGAGGTCTTGTACAGTGAGTCAACTGACTGGTAGTGAGTGGAAACTGCTAGTAAGTGTCAGTTCTGTGGTTGATACATATTTAAAGTAGTCAGAATACAAGTAGCTGATACAGAAGTGTCCTCTCCTTCCTCTTTAAGACATTAACATGCATGAGGACCAGAACAACATGTCAGAGAAGGGAGGTTACTGTATTAAAATGGGCCCTACATTTCTATAATGGACAAAATGTCCCCCATTTCCACTTTTATTTAAATACAGAACCACCAATATGTTGACTATTCTATATGGAATGTTTATAATATATTAGAATGTGTTGCCTTGTCCCTCTGAGTTCTACATGGAACAGGTCAAAGTTCCTGTCACGCCCTGGCCTTAGTTATCTTTGTTTTCTTTATTATTTTAGTTAGGTCAGGGTGTGACATGGGGGATGTTTGAGTGTTTTTGTCTCGTCTAGGGTGTTTGTATTGTCTAGGGGGTGTTTGTAGAGTTCATGGGGTTGTGTTCATTGTAGGTGTTTATGTAAGTCTATGGTTGCCTAGATTGGTTCTCAATTGGAGACAGCTGTCTATCGTTGTCTCTGATTGGGAACCATATTTAGGCAACCATAGTCATTAGGTAGTTTGTGGGTGATTGTCTATGTCTAAGTTGCCTGTGTCTGCACTTTTGTTTATTATAGCTTCACGTTCGTCGGTTTATTGTTGTGTCTAGTTTGTATAGTGTTCGTTTTGTCTTCTTCTAATTTAGAGAAGAATGTATTTATATCACGCTGCGCCTTGGTCCTCTCTTTCACGTAACGACGAGCGTGACAGTTCCATTTACATTTGGTCAGTTCCATGATGTCATTCATTATATTCTACAAACACATTCAATTTACACTCTTCATCAGCTGCATCAAAGTGATACGGAAGGTTCCAGTGTTCTAGACTAGAACTCCACCTACTGGCATCTCAACATTACTGCAGCCTCTAGTCCTGATGTCCTTATTAATTTGTGCAGTAATATGAATAGAATGAATGGATAATGTTCCATTAATTCCAGCCATTCCTCCTATATCTCTGCCCACCAGCCTCCTCTGTTGTACAGTACTAGTATTAGCTTAATCTATCAGAGGCATCAATGAACATCACCATAGCCTGCTGTATTGACTGTGTAGTGTGTTGTAGTCTGCTGTCCATAAATAATGTCATTTAGCAGATGCCTTTATCCAAAGCGACTTACAGTTAGTTATATGTGCATATATTTTACGTATGGGTGGTCCAGGGAACAAAACCCATCACGTTGCAGGTGCCATGCTCTACCAACTGAGCTACAGACGAACATATTCTATATAGTCTAATGTGCATATATAGATTTCTGATATGATTCAGGAGGCCTGTCAGAGGACAGACAGGAAAGGAGAACAGGAAAGTGATTGTGTTTATCTAAACCAACGAACCCACAACACTGTGTCTCATGTTAATACTATTCCTAAACACAACCCGCCATCACTGTGTCTCATGTTAATACTACTCCTAAACGCAACCTACCGTCCCTGTGTCTCATGTTACTACTACTCCTAAACACAACCCACCATCACTGTGTCTCATGTTAATACTACTCCTAAACACAACCCACCATCACTGTGTCTCAGGTTTATACTACCCCTAAAGCTTTTACGAAGAATACATTCAATCACTCTGTCACTCTTACTTTGTCATTTTCAAAATGTCTCCACAACAATCTGTTGCTCTCAGAGCTCTTAAAATAGCATGTACAAGTCTTTGTGAAACCACATGTACAACATACAGTACATCCCATCATTTGTAGCACACAATGTAGCTCAGTATTGTCAAGGGTGCCAATCATTTTGGTCGTGACTGTATATCCCACAATCAGATGAATATGTCAAAATCAATTTACACACACACACACACACACACACATAACACACACACACACACACACACACAAACAGACACAGAACACACACACACAGATATACTTGACCCTGTTATTCTTTGACAGTGAACGTGACCCTCTTGAATGGAGATCTGGGTGTTACTGGCAAACTCTACTGTTCATCTTTTAAACATGTAAATGAATAAACTGAACTTAACTAAACACACGAAACCACAGTCCAGAGTCAGTATTCACAAAGTGTATCAGAGTAGCAGAGCTGATCTGGGATCAGTTTAGCCTTTTAGATCATAATTACACGGACCGTCTGAGACACTTTATGAATACAAGCCCTGATGTAACAACCAAAACACATTTCAAAATAAACCAACAAGTACAAAGATACAGGAAGTCATGTGATGTATGGCTAAAAACATCAAAACTAAAACTATATTTCAAGATATCGCCAAGCGTACTTACAGAGTGAAGTAAAGGGGAGAGGTATTGTACAGTGAGTTAACGTACTGTCACTGCGTGGAAACAAGAAGTAGTCTACTGTAAGTGTTAGTAGAAGCAGGCGTAGCCTAAGTGTAAGTTCTGTGGTTGACTCGTTTTAAAAGTAGCCTAGTCAGGGCATTAACATGCAGGAACAGCATGTCACATAAGGGATGTGTAACGATCGTCTTGTGGTGAAAGATTGGACCAAGGCGCAGCATTGTGATAGGACATGGTGATTTATTTAAACAAACCGAAAACACGAAGAATACTTGAATTAACTACAAAACAACAAACGACGCAGACTGACCTGAACATAAGAACTTACATAGACACGAAGAACGCACGAACAGGAACAGACTACATAAACCGAACGACAACCGAAACAGTCCCGTGTAGTGCGACATACACAGACACAGGAGACAACCACCCACAACAAACAATGTGAAACCACCTACCTTAATATGGTTCTCAATCAGAGGAGATGAAAACCACCTGCCTCTAATTGAGAACCATATCAGGTCACCCATTAACCAACATAGAAACACATAACATAGAATGCCCACCCACACTCACGCCCTGACCGACTAACACATACAAAAACAACAGAAAACAGATCAGGAACGTGACATAAACCCCCCCCCCCCCTCAAGGTGCGTACTCCGGACGCACCACCAAAAGTCTTGGGGAGGGTCTGGGTGGGCATCTGACCACGGTGGTGGCTCATGCTCTGGGCGAGGTCCCCACCCCACCATAGTCAATCCCAGCTTCCGTATCCCCCTCCGAATGACCACCCTCCTATTCAACCCACCTAAATTAAGGGGCAACACCGAGATAAGGGGCAGAACCGGGATAAGGGGCAGCTCCGGACTGAAGGACGGCAGCTCCGGACTGAAGGACCGCAGCACCGGACTGAAGGACCGCAGCACCGGACTGAAGGACCGCAGCACCGGGACAAGGGGCAGCACCGGGACAAGGGGCAGCTCCGGACTGAGGGACGGCAGCTCCGGACTGAGGGACGGCAGCTCCGGACTGAGGGACGGCAGCTCCGGACTGGCTGACGGCAGCTCCGGACTGGCTGACGGCAGCTCCGGACTGGCTGACGGCAGCTCCGGACTGGCTGACGGCTCTGGCTGGTCATGGCTGGCTGACGGCTCTGGCTGGTCATGGCTGGCTGACGTCTCTGGCTGGTCATGGCTGGCTGACGGCTCTGGCTGGTCATGGCTGGCTGACGGCTCTGGCTGGTCATGGCTGGCGGACGGCTCTGGCTGGTCATGGCTGGCGGACGGCTCTGGCTGGTCATGGCTGGCGGACGGCTCTGGCTGGTCATGGCTGGCGGACGGCTCTGGCTGGTCATGGCTGGCGGACGGCTCTGGCTGGTCATGGCTGGCGGACGGCTCTGGCTGGTCATGGCTGGCGGACGGCTCTGGCTGGTCATGGCTGGCGGACGGCTCTGGCTGGTCATGGCTGGCGGACGGCTCTGGCTGGTCATGGCGGACGGCTCTGGCTGGTCATGGCTGGCGGACGGCTCTGGCTGATCCTGGCTGGCGGACGGCTCTGGCTGGTCATGGCTGGCGGACGGCTCTGGCTGATCCTGGCTGGCGGACGGCTCTGGCTGATCCTGGCTGGCGGACGGCTCTGGCTGATCCTGGCTGGCGGACGGCTCTGGCTGATCCTGGCTGGCGGACGGCTCTGGCTGATCCTGGCTGGCGGACGGCTCTGGCTGCTCCTGGCTGGCGGACGGCTCTGGCGGCTCCTGGCTGGCGGACGGCTCTGGCGGCTCCTGGCTGGCGGACGGCTCTAGCGGCTCCTGTCTGGCGGAAGGCTCTAGCGGCTCCTGTCTGGCGGTAGGCTCTAGCGGCTCCTGTCTGGCGGTAGGCTCTAGCGGCTCCTGTCTGGCGGTAGGCTCTAGCGGCTCCTGTCTGGCGGTAGGCTCTAGCGGCTCCTGTCTGGCGGACGGCACTGAAGGCTCATGGCAGACGGGCGGCTTTGCAAGCTCAGTACAGACGGGCGGCTTTGAAGGCTCAGTACAGACGGGCAGTTCATGCGGCGCTTGGCAGACGGACAGTTCAGACGGCGTTGGGCAGACGGGCAGTTCAGGCGGCGTTGGGCAGACGGGCAGTTCAGGCGCCGCTGGGCAGACGGGCAGTTCAGGCGCCGCTGGGCAGACGGGCAGTTCAGGCGCCGCTGGGCAGACGGGCAGTTCAGGCGCCGCTGGGCAGACGGGCAGTTCAGGCGCCGCTGGGCAGACGGGCAGTTCAGGCGCCGCTGGGCAGACGGGCAGTTCAGGCGCCGCTGGGCAGACGGCAGACTCTGGCCGGCTGAGATGCACTGTAGGCCTGGTGCGTGGTACCGGAACTGGAGGTACCGGGCTAAGGACACGCACCATCAGGCTAGTGCGGGGAACAACAGGGTACACTGGACTCTCAAGGCGTACTATAGGCCTGGTGCGTGGTTCCGGCACTGGTGGTACCGGGCTGAGGGCACGCACATCAGGGCGAGTACGGGGAGAAGGAACAGTGCGTACAGGGCTCTGGAGACGCACAGGAGGCTTGATGCGTGGTGCCGGAACTGGAGGCACTGGGCTGGAGACACGCACCACAGGGAGAATGCGTGGAGGAGGAACAGGGCTCTGGAGACGCACAGGAAGCCTGGTGCGTGGTGTAGGAACTGGTGGTCCTGGGCTGGAGCGGGGAGGTGGCGCCGGAAATACCGGACCGTGCAGGCGTACTGGCTCCCTTGAGCACTGAGCCTGCCCAACCTTACCTGGTTGTATGCTCCCCGTCGCCCGACCAGTGCGGGGAGGTGGAATAACCCGCACCGAGCTATGTAGGCGAACCGGGGACACCATGCGTAAGGCTGGTGCCATGTAAGCCGGCCCGAGGAGACGCACTGGTGGCCAGATGCGTTGGGCCGGCTTCATGACATCCGGCTCAACGCTCAATCTAGCCCGGCCGATACGTGGAGCTGGAATGTACCGAACCGGGCTATGCATGCGTACAGGAGACACCATCCGCTCTACTGCGTAACACGGTGTCTGCCCGTACTCTCGCTCTCCACGGTAAGTACAGGCAGTTGGCGCAGGTCTCCTACCTGACTTCGCCACACTACCCTTTATCCCCCCCCCCCCCCAAGACATTTTTGGGGTTTACTCACAGGCTTCCTACCACGTCGTCGTGCTGCCTCCATTCGCCGGTATCCCTCCTCGCACTGCGCCAGAGAATCCCAGGCGGGCTCCGGCATTCGCCCTGGGTCGATCGCCCACCTGTCGATCTCCTCCCACGTAGTGTAGCCCAGATCCTTCTCCTGCTTCCGAGCTAGCTCCTCAAAACGCCGCCTCTCTGCTTTCGCTGCCTCCAGCTCAGCTTTGGGGCGGCGATATTCTCCTGGTTGAGCCCAGGGTCCCTTTCCGTCCAATATTTCCTCCCAAGTCCTCGAGTCCTGGTTTTTTGGCCGCTGCTGCTGGTTCTCACGCTGCTTGATCCTTGTTTGGTGGGTGGTTCTGTAACGATCGTCTTGTGGTGAAAGATTGGACCAAGGCGCAGCATTGTGATAGGACATGGTGATTTATTTAAACAAACCGAAAACACGAAGAATACTTGAATTAACTACAAAACAACAAACGACGCAGACTGACCTGAACATAAGAACTTACATAGACACGAAGAAGCACGAACAGGAACAGACTACATAAACCGAACGACAACCGAAACAGTCCCGTGTGGTGCGACATACACAGACACAGGAGACAACCACCCACAACAAACAATGTGAAACCACCTACCTTAATATGGTTCTCAATCAGAGGAGATGAAAACCACCTGCCTCTAATTGAGAACCATATCAGGTCACCCATTAACCAACATAGAAACACATAACATAGAATGCCCACCCACACTCACGCCCTGACCGACTAACACATACAAAAACAACAGAAAACAGGTCAGGAACGTGACAGGATGTTACTGTATCTAAATAGAAAATGGTCAGCAAAAAGTCAGCATACTGTTGTTACATTTCTTTATTTGAGGAGTGGACCTACATGTTTTACAAGAGACAAAATGTGACCTATTCCCATCACTCTTCCTCAGCTGGTACTGAAGGTTCCAGAACCAATGAAATGGGAGAATCTTTGGTTCCAGTGTTCTAGACTAGAGTTCTCCCTACTGACATCTCAACATTACTGCAGCTTCCAGGCTTCATATGTCCCTACAAGTCCAATGAAAATATACAATATTGAAGATAAAATAACATTTGAAAATATATAGAATATATAGAATAAACCAGGCATGCACATAAAAATACAGTGTTATTGGGAGTTATGTTGAACTGGCGTTTGAATTGAGTGAACTAGTGATCTCAGCTAGCTTGTTAGCTACATGAAGAGGCTGTTATTCAGTGATAAACAGTAATTTTGTGCATCACACAGCTACTCTGAATGGACTGGATTGTGAACAATACGATGCGCTGCCGCTGAATTACAGCAAGACCCCATAGG
This sequence comes from Salvelinus namaycush, assembly GCF_016432855.1. Classification (NCBI taxonomy): domain Eukaryota; kingdom Metazoa; phylum Chordata; class Actinopteri; order Salmoniformes; family Salmonidae; genus Salvelinus; species Salvelinus namaycush. Next base: position 70,568 of record NW_024061346.1, on the reverse strand, counting down.
TAACTTTTAGCTATCAACGTTAGCTAGCTAAATACAACAGACAACAGTGAGCTGTCATTATGCCAAGGCCAAGGCAAGCTGTTCTGAGTTTCCAGTGTGTGCTTTTGTGATAGAGATGTCTTCAGCTCACTGATCTTCAGAACAACGGACCCAAAGTGAACCCTGACATGCATATAGCTAAGTCTGTCTGTCTGTCTGGGATTATTGTGTCCTATTGTGTCTGACTGATGTGTTTTTTTTAAATGACAATGAATAATCTTTCATGTAATGTTTATTGCTGCTTCATTATTGTTATTTTATTGTGTGATTTTTTTTTCTTCATTTTATAATTTAAAAAATCTAATATTTTCTTACATATTAACAACGGCATTGTTGCTTAAGGGCTTGTCAGTAACCATTTTACAGTAACGTCTACACCTGTTGTATTCGGCGCATGTGACAAATACAATTAGATTAGATTTGATTTGTGTGTTTAGGTGCTGGACATTGCTCCCTCTGACACTGGGTTTCTGAACATCTAAAAGTCTGAGCCGTTTGGGAGGTTCTACTAGCTGACATATGGAATTGTTTTAAGGTGGTCATACCATGGATCATTTAGATATTTGATTTTGAATTATAGTACCCCTTTAGGTTAAAAAGGAGAAGGACTAATGCTTGTGAGAGCAGGCAGGTGACTGCAATATAGTCTGCCTGGAACATGATCCATATTCAAATGTAATTATATTAAATAATAGCATTTATTTATCCCCTGTTGGGGCAATTACTAGACACCCTATGGCATCAGGCTGGCAGTGAGTCTCACAGCGACATCACAAGGGGTCACATGTCCAGTCACATGACCATGAATACATACACAGTAAAACACATGATAACAACAGATGTCAGCCCCCTTAGTGTCTACAACATGGTCATCATCGAGGAGGTTCACTGGGCAAAGATCCCTTCAAGGTTCTAATGATGATGTAATTTCCATGTTTCACAGCTCAGGCCGAGGGAGAGGGGGAAGGAAATCAGAGGTGCACTCCTCTTCACTTTGATTGACACTTCACACACTCATTCTATATGTCCAGTGTTCTGTCTGGGATCTGTGGTCTGTGCCAGAGGACTACAAACGGGGTGACACCCCCCCAAGCATCCTGTTCCCTTTTAAAGTAGGGACACAGTCCCTCATCGTCTTCCTTAATCTTCATCATTCTTCTCCCTCTCTACTATCCAGTCACTGCGTGGTGGTCAGGGTTGACATGGTTTCCTGTCTCTTCCTCTCTGGTCAGGCTTGTGTTTGAAGTGACACTTGTCACCATAGAAACAGCCGGTGGTCCTCCAGAAGAAACACTCGTCACCATTGATGGGAGCCATCCTCCTGGTCCTGGGAGAGAGAGAGACAAACAGTATGAAAACACAAACACCTGCACCTGTGCTCCTGCTTCCTCCTTCCATCACTTTGTACATTTCAAAAGTTTATATGAGATGATTGGTAACACTTTAGAAAAACTCATAATAATGTTTTGACAGACAGATGGATGTCCTTACCCTGTGGAGGCGTACTGGGAGGCTGAGGAGGTGATGAGGCCTGTAGGGTTGGTCTTCTGAGGAGAGGGAGGGGTTCTCTGCATCTAGCGGTCTGGGTACCTGATCACCAGCTTGCTGCTCTCCAGCTCCACCCCCTGGACAGGAGGACAAACCGCAGGCGCAGTCCAAATACATATAATTGAACCAATAGCATTGTCCCAAAAGTACAATGGAACTAATAGCATTGTCCCAAAAGTACAATGAAACCAATAACATTGCATTGGATTTTATTACTGGCTTGTTTTTTTGTTTTTTTTGCCGCCAGAAAGGAGTTGAATCATTGTACTTTGGTGATATTATTTATGTGCAAGACTCAAGCTCTACACTGAAGGCTATTGACTCTGTGTATCATACAGAGACGTCTAACTCACCATTGTGATCTCTACAGTGCTGTCAGGTGGACATCAGTAGCAACACGCAGGCTCAAACCCTGGTACATTCTTATTCAGAAGACCATTTAATAAGGAAAACTGCCATTATATATATCCTCTCTTCTAGCAGGAAATGAGAACACATACAAACTCACATCTCAATCTTGTTTAATGCTAACACTACCCAAAATTTGAATCAAACATGTGAAAAAGTCCTTTCATTATTCAGCACCTTGATCTTGGAATGTCTTTCCTTGGAGGAGTTCAAAGGTTAAATAGATGAACAGGTTATTGAGACATGTAGCTGTTTCTAGTTGTCAGTCCATGCCACTAGTTTGCATCTCCTTTTTTAAGCCCCCGTTCCCACAGGAGACCTTTTGCCTCTCGCCAGGCCACCATTGTAAATAAGAATTTGTTCTTAATTGACTTGCCTGGTTAAATAAAGGTTAAATAAAGATTATCCTAAAAGTGCAATGGAACCAATAGCATAGTTCCAAAAGTACAATAGAACCAATAGCATAGTACTAAGCGTACAATGGAACCAATAGTATAGTCTCAAAAGTACAATGGAACCATTAGTCCCCAAAAAACAATTGAACCAATAGCATGGTCCCAAGAGTACAAACTCATTAAGTGCAAGCTAAAAAATTGAAAGCACATCTCACATAGTTAAATGCATATGACAGCATTATGTTTCATCCCACCTCTCACCTTTAGCCTCTCCAAGGTGCAAGTGGACATGTTGCGGTTCTTGAAAGTGACAGAGGCACAAAATCTCTCTTGTAGAACTCTGATACTCTCTCTCTCCCCACACCTACAATACAGAACAAAGAATCAGAATGTAGAACTCTGATACTCTCGATCTTCCCACACCTACAGTACATAACCTAGATCTAGAATGTAGAACTCTGACACTCTCTATCTCACCAACAGTACAGAATGTAGAAGGAGGAGAGGAAGGGAGGGAGATGACCACAGTCAAAATATAAGGAATATATGAACAGGGTGCTATTTGAGACAGCCTATAGAACCTATAACAGTAGAAATGTATACTGTGGAATAACCAGAATAAATATACTCACCCACTGGAGTCCAGAGGGGAGGAGAGGTCCACCACTGGAGTCCAGAGGAGAGGAGAGGTCCACCACTGGAGTCATGAGGGGAGGAGAGGTCCACCACTGGAGTCCAGAGGGGAGGAGAGATCCACCACTGGAGTCATGAGGAGAAGAGAGATACACCACTGGAGTCCAGAGGGGAGGAGAGGTCCACCACTGGAGTCCTGAGGGGAGAAGAGGTCCACCACTGGAATCCTGAGGGGAGGAGAGGTCAAACGCTGGCGTCTTGAGGGGAGGAGAGGTCCAAAACTGGAATCCTGAGTGGAGGAGAGGTCCAACACTGGAGTCCTGAGGGGAGGAGAGGTCAACCACTGGAATCCTGAAGGGAGGAGAGGTCCACCACTGGAGTCCAGAGGGGAGGAGAGGTCCACCACTGGAATCATGAGGGGATGAGAGGTCCACCACTGGAGTACGGAGGGTAGGAGAGGTCCACCACTGGAATCCTGAGGGTAGGAGAGGTCCAACACTGGAGTACGGAGGGGAGGAGAGGTCCAACACTGGAGTCCTGAGGGGAGGAGAGGTCCACCACTGGAGTCCATTGGGGAGGAGCGGTCCACCACTGGAGTACTGAGGGGAGGAGAGGTCCACCACTGGAATACTGAAGGGGGGGAGAGGTCCTCCCCTCAGGAAACATTGTTGCTAAACCTCACAATAAATCAATGTTAGATGTACAACATGTATTTCTTTATTGTCGTAGTATTTTGATTAAATCAGAAATCAAACTCCTCTAATAATGGCTATGCACCCTGTGGTGGGGTCTGGTAGTGCAGTCTGTATATACTATGCCCCCCGTGGTGGGGTCTGGTAGTGCAGCTTGTCTATACTATGTCCCATGTGGTGGGGTCTGGTAGGGCAGTCTGTATATACAATGCTCCCTGTGGTGGGGTCTGGTAGTGCAGTCTGGATATACAATGTCCCCTGTGGTGGGGTCTGGTAGTGCAGTCTGTATATACTATGCCCCCGTGGCGGGATCTGGTAGTGCAGTCTGTATATACTATGCCCCCTGTGGTGGGGTCTGGTAGTGCAGTCTGTATATACTATGCCCCCTGTGGTGGGGTCTGGTAGTGCAGTCTGTATATACTATGCCCCCTGTGGTGGGGTCTGGTAGTGCAGTCTGTGTATACAATGTCCCCTGTGGTGGGGTCTGGTAGATCAGTCTGTATATACTATGCTCCCTGTGGTGGGGTCTGGTAGTGCAGCCTGTCTATATTCTGCCCCCTGTGATGGGGTCTGGTAGTGCAGTCTGTACTTACTTTGCCCCCTGTGGTGGGGTCTGGTAGTGCAGCCTGTCTATACTATGGCTGGGAGACAGGCAGACAGGCAGACAGGCAGACAGACAGACAGACAGACAGAGAGACAGACAGACAGACAGACAGACAGACAGACAGACAGACAGACAGACAGACAGACAGACAGACAGACAGACAGACAGACAGACAGACAGAGACACATTTAAGATGAGGGAGGACACATTTTTATTACCTTGGCCTTATTTCTATCACAGCATTTTGGAAGACTGTCATTCATATTACATTCTCCCCGTTCAATGTAACATGGATATGTTTAAGCTACTACATGTCATGATACTGTAATGTTCCCTATAGCCATCATGCGGTTGCTACATCCTAGCTTATGAATGAAAGGTTATAACGTAGGTGTACAGGTCGAGAGAAAACTTTGAGTACATTTTTGACAAATTCAAGTATGTTTATCCCCATTTCGTTCCGTTTGCTTTCGTTTTTCAACAGAATCGGTGGAATGAATACACCTGTGATCACATTCAAACAGCATGATCACGTTGCCCATTGTAGAATTCCTTCTCGCATATCTGCATTATACTCCTCTTACCTTGTCCCTTCACTTGTGGACTTCAGTGCACAACACATCAGCTGTCTGTGAGCAGGAGAAAAAACCTTTCCAAGCCAAACCTTCATATCATGACTGCTAACGCTACACACAGCCTACATCATTGTTACCATATTAGCTAACGTATTGTCAACATAGCTACTAGAACTAATGCGTTAGTAAACATGCTACAATCATGCAGTATAGTGTACAGTCAGCAAGCAGTGTAGCAGTTACACCACTGGGGCCAGGTGGCAATAAATGAATAAAACCAAAAGCTTACCTTGACTTGGAAGAGTTCCAGTGTTGGATAGCCGTAGCCAACTAGCGAACATACCATCCCTCTCTGTTTGAGACGGTTGTTTGAGTAGGCTAAACTAGCTAGCTGCATTAGCTGCTGGCTAAGTAAGTGAAAGTGAAAGGGAAAAAATACAACTAAATAGTCTGCTAGCTCTCTCCCACTCTCGCTTGCTTCTCCTTCATTTTTAAAGAAATGTATTTGTTCAAAACTGTTCAACTATTGTCTTTCTCTTTGAGTCAACTACTCACCTAATTTTATGCACTACAGTGCTAGCTGGATGTAGTTTATGCTTCCAGAACTAGATTGAATATCTGATACTTTGATTGGTCGGACAACTTGTCAGGTCATGTTGCAAGAGCTCTGATAGGTTGGAGGACGTCCTCCGGAAGTTGTCATAATTACTGTGTAAGTATTCCTAGATTTTGTATTGAAGTCATTGTACCCAGAGGAGGACAAAAACTAGCTGTGCTCTGGCTACACCATGGTGCTACCCTACAGAGTGCTGTTGAGGCTGCTGTAGACCTTCATTGCAAAACAGCTGTTTTAGTGATAATAAATACTGGTCGTGCTTATACAGCTGAATACCCTTCACTGGAGGAGACAACAAAGGGTTAAACTAGGGTCATTTCAGTGACTAAAAATAATATTTCTGAGGTTAATAAGACAACTAAGTAACACTGCCTCTGTGTTTGAGTAATCAACCCATCATCAAGATTAGATTATTTTTATCAGCTGTGTAGTGCTAGGGCAAAAACAAAACGTTCATCCCTTGGGGTCCCCAGGACTGAGTTGAGGAAACGCTGGCCTCACCACTCATGGTTATGTGGTTCAATGCCGCCATCATGTGTCCTAATAGGCAGAAATACAAGAAACAAGAGCTGAGTGGAAATAGTTATGAATCAATGTATTATTAGTTGATCAAATAATCTATGTATTTATTGTTGAAATGTTGATCTTATTTAAAACATGATGCTTATACTGTATTGACACTAAAAAAAAAACTAAAATTTAGTAAAAACTAAAAACTATGTACTAATGTACTGATTACATTTTAAAAAAATTAAAAAACAATATAGTATTATAAAATATAAAACATATAATAAGTAATAATGTCTGACAGCAATACAAAGTGAAACATAATTAAACACATCAGGAGAAACTTGGCCCAAGAGCTAAAAATATTAAAAAGCTGAATTATCCATATTAGTTGCTGAGGAAAGAAGGACTATTGATGTTATAAATCCCTAAATGGCAAAATTCCATAGAAAAATTTCAGAAATATAAACTTCAACTATAGATAGTAAACAGATTAGTACACAAGAAAAAATATGGAAATGGGAAAATCCCGTTGAAAATTAAGCAGAAGCTTAACCCATTAGATTTATCATCAATATACATAATTATCATAATAATAACATCTAAAATATATTCCAGATTTTACTCAAAGCTAAAGTTCTTGGTCTGGAAAACCATCTTGATATGGTAGCAAGAGAATAGAGGTGCGAGGCCTAGCTTTGGATTGGAACCGTAGCTCTTCAGTCCAGATTCGGTGGTGATTCTCTTCAGTCCAGGTTCTGTGGTGGTTCTCTTCAGTCCAGGTTCTGTGGTGGTTCTCTCAGTGGGAGGGTACCCTCACATTCTGAAAGAATATACTCTAATTAGTAATTTACACTCCCACTAAAATGTTTATGGACACACGCACACAAACACACTTACTGCCAGGGTGTCATACTCTGGTGACCTGGTCTTCATGTTCAGAGGTGTGTACATGTCACTGTTGGGGTCACTGGTAGGGTCAGGATGGACACTCTGTGGACAGAAAGAGAGAGAGTGAGAAAGAGAGAGGGAAAGATATAGAGAGAGTTGGAGAGGGAGAGAGAGAGAGAGGGAAAGATATAGAGAGAGAGGAAATGCATGTGTTCTTGGAAACACCAGTCTTTCCATCATCTTCTCTAAGCACATTCAAGTACTGTATAAAACACAAACACACTCACAAACAAACAAAATTCATTTTAAGAGACATACTGCCAGAGTGTCGTAGTCAGGGGACATGGTCCTCATGTTCAGACCTGTGTATGTGTCACTGTTACAGTCAGGACGGACACTCTGTGGAGAGAGAGAGAGAGAGAGAGGCGCAACAGTGAAAATAGTATGAAAGAGTAAATTAAAATTAATGAAAATGGAGTTTTAACTCAGGGTTTCCCAAACTCCCTGATAGAATCACCTGTTTGTCTGTTGTAGCATCACTTCCTCGTGTGAATCTCCTGTAAAGAGGGATTGAGTGAGTTCTGCTCTCTACTGACCTCTAGTGGAAGTTGATGTGTCACTAATACAGTTCAACAGTTAAAACTTCTTGAGGATAGGGTGCAGAGTTTTCACTTAGGGAAAAATAGCGTGCGCAATTTCAACTTCGTGCTACTCATCCCCAGAATATAAGATATGCATATAATTAGTAGATTTGGATAGAAAACACTCTGAAGTTTCTAAAACTGTTTGAATCATATCTGTAAGTATAACAGAACTTATATAGCAGTCAAAACCCTGAGGACTAAATTTTTTATTGTTAAGCTCCTATATATTCAATGGATTGTGTTGGGCAAACCAGAATTCTAATCGGTATATGCGCAGTTTCTACTGCTTCCACTGGATGTCGCCATTGTATGGAAAATAGGTAAGGTTTTTTCTTAGTGAGGTGAAAAAGATATTGACCCGGAACTGGAGTGAGGTAGTGTGTTTATGTTTGATATTTGGGCAAGACATGAACATTTCCGTGAGTTTGTTGATATCCTGTATTGAAAACAGATTGACCTGTCTTCAATTTGATCGATTATTAACGTTTACAAATACCTTAAGCTGTATTACAAAAGTACTTTGAAATGTTTTGGCAAAGTTTAGAGGTAATTTTTTTTAGATATTGTGTAGTGACGTTGCGCAAATTGAACGCTCTTTTTCCTGGTACAACGGCGCCAAATAAATGGACAATTTGGATATATATGGACGGAATTAATCGAACTAAAGGACCATTCGTGATGTTTATGGGACATATTGGAGTGCCAACAAAATATTTTTTTAAAGGTAATGCGTTTTTTATATTTTATTTCTGCGTTTTGAGTAGCGCCTGCATGGTTGAAATATGCTTCTCTCTCTCTGTTTACTATAGTGTATCCTCAGATAATAGCATCGTTTGCTTTCGCCGAAAAGCCTTTTTGAAATCTGACATGTTGGCTGGATTCACAACGAGTGTAGCTTTAATTTGGTATCTTATATGTGTAATTTAATAAAGTTTGATTTTATAGATTTTTTTGAATCTGGCGCTCTACATTTTAACAGGCTGTTCGGGACGCAAGCGTCCCGCGATCCCAGAGAGGGATTTATGAATTAATTAAGTTAATAACAAATCCGAGTGCAAAGTTGAAAGAATAATTCAAATATCAATGTTCCCTTCTTCACTCACCTGAACCACATGAGTCCAGAGAAACAGAGGATGAGAACCAGAACAACCACTATGATTCCTACAGCTGCAGTCAGAACTGAGGACTGTTTCCCTAAAAGATCAAATGGATGATATGAGTACATGTTATTATGAAGTGAAAATGAATATACAGCAATACAGGACATTAATGCAATACTTGTATATAGAAGCCTATGTATAGTTATAAACCAAAGTGTAATAAGGCAAACTAGAAGAAGATTACCTTGAAACATCATTTCTTATTGAACATCATTTTGTATTGAAGTTTTGAAGATGTAACTTTACCTGCTACAATGATCATCAGAGCTGTAGAGTTCATAGATCCTCTTCCATTCTGGGCCTCACAGTAGTATTCTCCTCTGTCCTCAGAGCTGATGTTAGTGATGCTGTAACTCTGTCCTGATGCTTTTGGTGAGGCTACATTCTTCTTGTACCACGTGTATTTATCCACAGGTGGGTTGGCATCACTGCTGCAGGTCAGAGTAACTGAAATGCCCTCCACTATTTCACCAGAGGGACTGACTGACACTGAGGTGTTCTTTGGGCCATCTGGTGGACAATATGTAACACATTGTTCATACATAGTGCTTTACATGAGGAGCATCATGGAACTTACACTTATGATTGAAATAAATTAAATATGACTTTAAATATGTGTGATTCTCTGATCAAAAGAAGAGAAGGTTAGGTGTATTTACACTGAATGTCCACAGATACAGAAGAAGAGTTGAGACTCCCATATATACTCTCAGCCTCACAGTAGTATTCTCCACTGTCCTCAGAGTTAATGTTGGTGATGAGGAATGTGTTTTCAGATCCTTTCAGTGAAGCTCCATTCTTCTTGTACCAGGTGTATTTATCCACAGGTGGGTTGGCATCACTGCTGCAGGTCAGAGTCACTGAACTGCCCTCCACTATTTCACCAGAGGGACTGACTGACACTGAGGTGTTCTTTGGAGCATCTAGTAAAGCAGAATTTGTCAGAGGGTTAGGACTGTAGTACACTACCTCAAATGACGTCATGTCAAAAATAAGTTAGATCTAAAGTCAGAGGACTATCTAAAACTATCACTGACACAACATGAACAAGAATACATTAGGAGATACTTTAGGACCGGAGTGTCTACTAAACTATTCTTCAAGTGTTTGAGGTACTAAACATTCTAACTATAGACATGCATACATCTATGACATTGTGTGTAATTTATATGTAATGATGAATATTGATAGATACAGCAGTAATACTCTTCACATTGACCTTAAGTTATTGATGCTTTCTAAGTGGAATAGTAGTTTAATTCATACTCACACACTGCAGGAGAGTGGAGGTCCTCATGGTGTTCTACAGTACAGGAGTAACTGTCCACAGAATGACCCAACACTACTAGGGTATTACTAGAGTATTGTTGGGAAGTGGGCTCATCAAGACGTTGTCCGTTCTTGTACCAGATGTAGGTGGGGTTGTCAGTCAGAGTACAGGTGGTGCTACAGGTCAGTGTCTTCTGTCCCTCTGCAGCAGGAGTCACCTTCACCTGCAGACCTGAAACAATATGTATAAAACCACATACACCTCTGTGTTAACAGGATGGTTAATTTATTTTCTCCTGTAATTCAATATGATGTACAGTTGTATCATACAGTGTAGTATTACCTGTGATAGACAGAGTTGTTCCTGGGAAACTATGACCCCATTCAAAGTTGTATGTTTTAAAAGTGAAGCGATACTCAGCTGAGTCCTCCTCTCTCAGATCTGTGATTCTCAGGGTGGACAGACCTTCGTATGTTCCAGTCACTTTGTCAGGGTACTTCACACGACCTGCATACCCTGGGTCTGTGGTTAGGTCTTCAGGGGTCGACTTATCACTTCTAAACCAGAATGTTGATGTGGTGTAATAATAACCAACATAAGTACAGGATATGTCCACTGTTGACCCCTTTAAGACACAGATTGTCCTCTTGGTGTAAGTCACTCTGTTGCATCTCTGACCGTGAACACCTGAAACACAGTGACATAACAAGAGGTCAACTGGATTATATTCTCAGTTCTTTCTAGAAATGCTAACATTCTTATATTACATAGTGAAACCAACACAGAATCACATTGTATACAGTTTTACAGTGATGTATTAGTGACAGATCTATTTAGTTTTTGCTTTGGGGAGGATTGCGTGTTTTTTTACATTCAGACCAGGATCTCCACATCCGGCTTCTTCACCTGCGGGATCATCTGAGAACAGCCACCCAGACAGCTGATGAAACTGAGGAGTATTTCTGTCTGTGATAAAACCCTTTTGTTGGGAAAAACTGATTGGCTGGGCCTGGCTCCCCAGTGGGTGGGCCTATGCCCTCCCAAGCCCACCCATGGCTGTGCCCCTGCCCAGTCATGTAAAATCCATAGATTAGCACCAAATTAATTTATTTGAATTGACTGATTTCCTTATATGAACTGTAACTCAGTAAATGTAAGAAATTGTTTCACGTTGCGTTTATATTTTTGTTCAGTATAATTGCATATGTATTTATGTAAAACATAGGGACCACAATGGAAATAAGTCCCCGACTTTATTGTACAATCCTTTAAAACAACAATCCTGTTCACTTAAAAAACATTGTTTATATGTGTATTTTTTTAACAGACAAATAAAATCAATCAGTTAATCAATCCAATCTGAGCTGCAGACATTTGATGAACGGAAAGAGACATCTGTTACAAAACACCAACAAGTTGAATGACATTCAGAGATTGTCAAGCCTTCAATACTGGGTAAGACTACAAGGTAGGGAGGGATGTGTTCTCTGTCCAGATTTACATTGTCTATTTATTGTGGTGTTGAAAACACAAACCATGACATTGAAGTGACTGAAGTTGGTCTGCTTTGTTTATTGGTTGTGTGCTGCATTGGTACAGAAACCTGATGGTGGAAAATGTGTTGCATATATTTTGTTTATGATCGCAGTGTAATGGAACAGGCAGGGTGAGCTTGTCTGTGGTGGTCGGGAACCCTCAAACTTCTGGCCCGTAGCCCTGCGTGGCATCGATCATGCCACAAAAGCATGCTGAAGTGGCAAAGTCGGTATTCACGTTTATAAAGGCAGGGTCGCAACAGTTATTCTTATTTGTGGTCGTAAACATTATTTTGAGTTAATTTTATGAGGGGGGAGGGTGTTCAATTTATTTTACAGTACAATAGGAGGGTCATGTGAAAATATTTTAAACTTTGAAGACCAGTCCTGTCTAGTCCCCCAGAAAATGTCATTCTGTCCCTTAATAAATAAACACTCACACACTGCAGGAGAGAGGAGATCCTCATGGCCTTTTACAGCACAGGAGTAACTGTCTACATAGTTACTGGAGACTGGGTCTTTGTACTGGGGGGAGGTGCTCTCATCTAGATGTTGTCCGTTCTTGTACCAGATATAGATGGGGTTGGGGTTACTCAGAGTACAGGTGGTGCTACAGGTCAGTGTCTTATACTCTGAATACTGTTCAGGAGTCACCTCCGCCTGAAAACCTGAATTAAAGGAGAGCAAAAAAAGAGTACATGGTTCAGAATTGGTGAGTTAATTATTAACATCATGACTCTTCAAAACGTTATAATGTGTTATGTAGTGTTACCTGTGACAGTCAGAGTTGTTCCAGGGAAGCTGTACCCCCATCTTGCCTCATCAGTTGTAAATCTGAACTTGTACTCAGTTGAATCACTGTCTCTCAGGTCTGTGATTCTCAGGGTGGAGTCCTTTTCTGTTTGTCGATGGTATTCCACACGATCTGCATACTCTGAGTCCTGGATCAGGTCTTTAGTTACACCAGACTCCCATTTGTTGAACCAGAATAATTCTGTGACGTTATGCCAACTGGGATGTGTGTAAAAGCATGATATGTCCACTGTTGACCCTTTCAAAGCACAGATACTCTGATGGGTGTAAGTCACATTCATACAGCTCTCACCCAGAACACCTGAAACAAAATGTAACTGATCAATTCCTGAAATCATAATGAGACTAAATGTTTTAGATGTATTGGACAGGTTCATTTTGAATTAAACAATATATTAACATACATGTACATACATCTATAAAACGGTTTATCATTCCAATGTATATAGTTAAGAATATTGATAGAGAAAGTAATACCATTCTTATTGGTTCTAAATGATACCACATACAATACTAGTTTAATTCATACTTACACACTGCAGGAGAGTGGTGATCCTCATGGCCTTTTACAACACAGGAGTAACTGTCTGCATCATTAAAGGAGTCTGAGTACAGCCTGGAAGTGTCCTCCTGTACTTTGTGTCCGTTCTTGTACCAGATGTAGGTGGGGTTACCAGTCAGAGTACAGGTGGTGCTACAGGTCAGTGTCTTATCCTGATGTCCACCAGTCACCTTCACCTGCAGACCTGGAGAAAAAACAATATCACTGTAAATCCCTTTATCACTGACTTATCACTCAATTACAAAGAAGGAAGTTATGTTATACAGACTATCATGCATACACACCACAACAATTGTCAGAACTAATTGGAACTGAACATAAAAACACTTTTTTACTGTACCAGTTACAGACAAAGTCACTCCAAGTTTGCCAGTATATGTCCCTCCTTCCTGATCTGTTAATAATCTGAACTTGTACGTAGCTGAGTCTCTCTCTCTCAGGTCTGTGATTCTCAGGGTGCAGTCTTTCTCCTTAACCCCATGATACTCCAGACGACCTGCATACTCTGGGTCCTGACCTAGATCTTTAGGTTCTACACCAGTCCCCCATTCAGTGAACCAGAGGGTTGTTGTGACTGTACCACTGGGATATGTGTAAGAGCAGGACAGATCAACTGTTGACCCCCTCAAGGCACAGATACTCTGATTGGTGGATGTAACACTCCAGCCATCCTGACCCAGTACCACTGAAACACACAGTCACACAACACAAGGGTATCACAATTAAGCCAAAATGGCTCACAATAACAGAAGGTTGTGTCCACATTTTGTTGCCATAGTTGCTGAGTTGAGTGTGAATGGAAACCACAGATAAGCATCTCTCAATGAGGAGTGAAAGACAACTATATAAAGTGAAGTAGATACGACAAACAGATCAACATAATAACATTATGACTCTTAACCTTTTAGACATGTTTGTAAATAGAAACACAGGGCAACTAAAACAGTTATGAAAGGGACCATACCTGCCACAGACCAGAAAAAGACCACCAACACACTTCCTGCTGTTCTCAAGGCCATTGTTGCATCTCCCACCCTGCAGTCTTAGAAACATAATCAACAACTCACCAGCTGGTGAAATACAACATACATCATCATCATCAACAACAACCACTTATTGAACAGATGTGTAGAACTGTAAACACATATTTCTACATTGATTGTTGTGAAGCTGTTTTATTCTCAGAACCCCAAATATAGGAGGATAAATGTTCAATCCTCTACGGTCCGTCAAGCTGTACAGCAGCCTAAAGACTGACCACCAGGTTCAATTATAGCTCCTATCACCAAGCTGTGAGACTAAACAGCAAGTGAATCGCACGCACGCACGCACGCACGCACGCACGCACGCACGCACGCACGCACGCACGCACGCACGCACGCACACACACACACACACACACACACACACTACAGCGTTACACTGAGCATGTCGTGTTCCACCTGGTTCATCATGTCATCCCGATGTAACTCTATTTCTTGAATTGCATTGTTGGTTAAGGGCTTGTAAGTAAGCATTTCACAGTAAGGTCTACACCTGTTGTATTTGGCGCATGTGACAAACACCATTTGATTTGATTTGATTAGATCAGCACTCCTACACTGACACACTTATTGAATACTGACCCTGATGTAACAACCAAAACACAGCTCAAAACATAACAAGAAGTAAATGATATATTTCTCTCAGGTCTATGACTTATGACTAAATACAAATAACAAAAAATAATATTTCAAGATATTGTCAAGAGTACTTACAGAGTGAAGTGGAGAGGTCTGTACTGTAAGTCAACTTACTAACAGTCCATTGGAACACTGTGGTTCAAACATATTTAAAGTAGTCAGGGCACAAGTAGGTGATGCAGAACTATCCTTTCCTTCCTCTTTAACACATGCATCATGACCAGACCAGCACATCAGAAAAGGGAGGTTAGTGAATAAGAGTGGGTCATACACTTCCAAATTATGGACCTTACACTTCTTTAAATACAGAACCATGTCATTTATTTGTTCACTATTCTATTTGGAATGTTTATAATATCTTAGAGGGGCAAGGCAACACATTCTGAGTTCTATATGTAACAAGTCAAAGTTTAATTTACATGTGGTCAGTTCCATGATATCATTCATTCTATTCTACTAATCAGTTCAATGTACACTCCTCCTCACCTACTGAAGGGTCCAGTGTTCTAGACTAGAGTTCTCCCTACTGGCATCTCAACATTACTGCAGTGTTCTAGACTAGAGCTCCACCTACTGGCATCTCAACATTACTGCAGTGTTCTAGACTAGAGTTCTCCCTACTGGCATCTCAACATTACTGCAGTGTTCTAGACTAGAGCTCTCCCTACTGGCATCTCAACATTACTGCAGTGTTCTAGACTAGAGTTCTCCCTACTGGCATCTCAACATTACTGCAGTGTTCTAGACTAGAGTTCTCCCTACTGGCATCTCAACATTACTGCAGTGTTCTAGACTAGACTTCTCCCTACTGGCATCTCAATATTACGGCACCATCTTTATAATAATTTCAAATAATGTTTGGCTAAAAACAACATAACAAACTGGAAACAAACCACAAAAAATTGTGAAACACAAGACTGGCTAGCCTATCTGTAAATAGCCCATCCAACTACCTCATCCCCATACTGTTATCTATTTTTGCTCCAGCCACAGATCTGGGGAAGGGTATCAAAACATTTCTGCAGCATTGAAGGTCCCCAAGAACACAGTGGCGTCCATCATTCTTAAAACTTCTCTAGGATAGGGGGCAGCATTTTCACGTTTGGATGAAAAGCGTGCCCAGAGTAAACTGCCTCCTACTCAGTCCCAGATGCTAATATATGCATATTATTATTAGTATTGGATAGAAAACACTCTGAAGTTTCTAAAACGGTTTGAATCATGTCTGTGACTATAAGAGAACTTATTTGGCAGGCAAAACCCAGAGGACAAACACTTCAGACTTTTTTTTTTGAGGTCACTCTCTTTTCAGTGAAATTCATTGGGAATCCAGATTTCAAAGGGACCTTCCTGCAGTTCCTATCGCTTCCACTGGATGTCAACAGTCTTTAGAAATTGGTTGAGGTTTTTCCTTTGAGAAATGAAGAAGTAGCCATGTTCAGAATGAGGCTCCAGTGAAGTGTACTGTTTGTTAGAGGCGCATGACCAGAAAGAATGCTACACATTGTTTTCCTCCGGTATTGAACACAGATCATCCCGTCTTCAATTTTATTGATTATTGACATTAAAAAATACCTAAAGTTGTATTACAAAAGTAGTTTGAAATGTTTGGAAAAAGCTTACAGGTAACTTTTGAGATATTTTGTAGTCACGTTGTGCAAGTTGGAACCGGTGTTTTTCTGGATCAAACACGCCAAATAAATGGACATTTTGGATATATATCGATGGAATTAATCGAACAAAAGGACCATTTGTGATGTTTATGGGACATATTGGAGTGCCAACAGAAGAAGCTCGTCAAAGGTAAGGCATGAATTATATCTTTATTTCTGCGTTTTGTGTCGCAGGGTTGAAATGTGATGGTCTGTGATTGTTAGCTGGGGTGCTATCCTCAGATAATAGCATTGTTTGCTTTCACCGTAAAGTATTTTTGAAATCTGACTGTTGGCTGGATTCACAACAAGTGTAGCTTTAATTTGATATATTGAATGTGTGATTTCATGAAAGTTTAATTTTTATAGTAATTTATTTCAATTTGGCGCTCTGCATTTTCACTGGATGTTGGCCAGGTGGGACGCTACCTTCCCACATATCCCAGAGAGGTTAAATGGAAGAAGTTTAGAATCACCAAGACTCTCCTAGAACTGGCCGCCCGGCAAAACTGAGCAATTGGGGGAGAATTGCCTTGGTCAGGGTGACAAAGAACCCAATGGTCACTCTGAAAGAGCTCCAGAGTTCCTCTGTGGAGATGGGAGAACCTTCAAGAAGGAGAAACATCTCTGCAGCACACCACCAATCATACATGGCACCATCCCTACGGTGAAGCTTGGTGGTGGCAGCATCATGCTGTGGGGATGTTTTTCAGTGGCAGGGATTGGGAAACTAGTCAGGATCGAGGGAAAGATGAACGGCGCAAAGTACAGAGAGATCCTTGATGAAAACTGCTCCAGAGCGCTCGGGACCTCAGACTGGGGAGAAGGTTCACCTTCCAACAGAACAACGACCCTGGGCACACAGCCTAGACGACCCAGGAGTGGCTTCAGGACAAGTCTCTGAATGTCCTTGAGTGGCCCAGCCAGAGCCCGGACTTGAATCGGATCGAACATCTCTGGAGAGATGCATTTTAAAAGTAGCCTAGTCAGGGCATTAACATGCATGAACAGCATGTCCTGAAAGCAATGTTACTGTATCTAAATAGAAAATGGACAAAAGTCAGCGTAGGTGCATTTCTTTATTTGAGGAGTGGGCTTTCATTTTTTTAAAGATACAAAATGTGACCCATTCCCATCACTCCTCATCAGCAGCATCAAAGTGCTACTGAATATTTTAGTGTTCTAGACTAGATCTCTCCCTACTGGCATCTCAACATTACTGCAGCCTCCAATCCTATGTTGTCCTGATTCATTTGGGCAGTAATATAATGGCATTATCATATTCTGTTACACTGTATGTCTTTGAACAGTACTGGTACCTAATAATATTGTCCTCAATTATGTTGAGCTAATAACAAAATAACAAACTGACAAAACATCAGATAGAATGTATTGGATTGTTGAGAACCTTCTATTGATTATCTCAACAAAATGATCATGTAATCTTGACCTGGGTCTTTGTGAAGCTGTTGACTAGTATTCTTTATCAACCCAGCACCTATGTTTTAAGGATGTGCGTATGACCACAAACTTTTCTACATTAGAGTAGTAACCTTAGCTAGCAGTATTGACTGCTGATGTTAATGTATTGTATAGTCTAATGTACCCTGTTATCCAGTGTTGTATTCAAGACCACCAAAAGCGAGACCGATTCAAGTCCAAGACTGGAGCAAATCGAGTCTGAGGCAAGACCAAGACGGAAGGGGGGGCGAGACCGAGTAAAGACCGAGACCGGGAGGGGACAAGGAGTACGAAACTGAGTCAAGACTGAGACCAGAAAAATGATAGTCCAATTCAAGACCATGATTATAATTGTGTCAAATCACCACCGGCACTAGGGTATCTAGTGTGTCACTAGGGTGACACACTAGGGTGTCTAGTGCCGGTGGCGGCTCTGGTGCGGGCCGAAGAACCCGCTCATCCCGTGGATCCAGCAATGGACCCAGGCTGAACACTGTGCCTAGACTGGACCTAGATCCCGAGGAAGGCTCCTGCCTTGGAGTGGGACTGGACGCCGTGTCTGGACTGGGCATCGGCGCAGAGGAGGGATCCTGCCATGGAGCTGGACTGGACGCCATGTTTGGACTGGACATCGGCGCAGGGTAAAGCACCCGCCATGGAGCGGGACTGGACGCGGTGCCTGGACTGGGCACCAACGCAAAAGAAGACTCTGGCCTTGGAGCTAAACTGGATGCCGTGCTCAGACTGGGCATCTGCGCAGGGGAAGGCTCCGGCCATGGAGCTGGAGGTTCTGGACCGTTGACCATCACAGGAGGTTCCGGACCGTGGACCGTCAGAGGAGGTTCCGGACTGGGAACTGTCGCCGGAAGCTCTGGACTGGGAACTGTCGCCGGAAGCTCTGGACTGGGAACTGTCGCCGGAAGCTCTGGACTGGGGATCATCGCAGGAAGCTCTGGACTGGGGATCGTCGCAGGAAGCTTGGTGCGTGGGGCCGGCACTGGTGGTACCGTGCTAGTGACACGCACCTCAGGGCGAGCGCGAGGAGCAGGCACAGGACGTACTAGACTGGGGAAGCGCACTGGAGGCCTGATGCGTGGGGCCAGAACAGGTTGCACCGGACTAGTGACACGCACTTCAGGGCGAGTGCGGGGAGGAGGCACAGGACGTACCGGACTGTTGAGACGTACTGGAGACCTGGTGCGTAGAGCCGGCATCAATGGTACCGGAACTTTAACACACTTCTCAGGACGAGTACGGGGAGCTGACTCAGGTGGCACCAAACTGACAACACATTCCTTCGGGCAAAATCCGTGCATCCTCCACCAACTCAACAACTCTCCCATTTCTCTCTCCTCCAAATTCTCCCTCTTCTCCCAGACTGGCTCTGGTTCACTCCTCGGCTCCGCCGACTGCTCCATGTGCCCTCCCCCCCAAAATTATTGGGGTTTCTGTGGTCTTCCTCCCCGACTTCGTCGCTGTCTCTCCTTCGCTGCTTCCGCCTGCTTCCATGGCAGGCTCTTGTCTCCTGCCATTATTTCGTCCCAAGTCCAGGACCTTCTCTCCCTGATCTCCTCCAAAGACCAGGATGCCATCTCCTCCTGGGCATGCTGCTTGGTCCTTTGTTGATGGGATATTCTGTCAAGTTCGTTGTAAAATTGGTCGGACTAAGGCGCAGCGTGCGTAGAGTTCCACATGTTTAATAAATTAAACTCACCAAAACAATACAGAACAAAACAAATAAAGAAACGAACAACGAACCGTGAATAACGAGATGCTACGTGTACTAACTCCAAACATAAACAATATCCCATAACCCACATGTGGAAAAAATGCTACTTAAGTATGATCCCCAATTAGAGACAACGATAACCAACTTTCTCTAATTTGGAATCATACAAGTCACCAACATAGAAAATAAACCTAGAACCCCACATAGAGAATATAAACTAGAACAACCCCCCAGTCACACGCTGACCAAGTACAAATGTATCCAACACTGAGACAAGACCTAGACACTCAATATGTGGTCTCTCGACCGGATTTACAACACTAATATTATCCATACATAGTCTAAAGCCAATATACCATGGCTAAGGCCTGTATCCAGGCCTTAGAACAGCCCTTAGCCATGGTATATTGGCCGTATACCACACCTCCTCGGGCCTTATTGCTTAAATGTAGCCTGTTGTCCATATATAGTCTAATGTAGCCTGTTATCCATATATAGTCTAATGTAGCCTGTTATCCATATATAGTCTAATGTAGCCTGTTATCATACACATATGCACACACAGGCATTTTTTTACCCGGGTTAATAATTTCTTCCCCATGTAGATCAACACTCCTAAACTGACAACCTTTATGAATACTGGGCCTGATGTAACAACCAAAACTCAACTCAAAACATAACAAGAAGTAAAATGATACAATCCCTCAAGTATATGACTTATAACCAAAAACTATTTTTCAAGATATTGTCAAGAGTACTTACAGAGGGAAGTGTCTTGTCTTGTACAGTGAGTCAACTTATTGGCAGTGTGTGGAAACTGCTAGCAACTGTCAGTTCTGTTGTTGACACATATTTAAAGTAGTCAGGACACAAGAAGCTGATATAGAACTGTCCTTTCCTTCCTCTTTAAGACATTAACATGCATGAGGTCCAGACCAGCATGTCAGAAAAGGAAGATTACTGTATTAGAGTGGGTCCTACATTTCTAAAATGGACAAAATGTCCCCCATTTCCACTTTTATTTAAATACAGAACCATGTTAACACTATGTTGACTATTCTATATGGAATGTTTATAATATCTTAGAATGTGTTGCCTTGTCCCTCTGAGTTCTACATGGAACAGGTCAAAGTTCCATTTACATTTGGTCAGTTCCATGATGTCATTCATTCTATTCTGCTAATCAATTACATTTACACTCCTCATCAGCTACTGAAGGTTCCAGTGTTTTAGACTAGAGCGCTCCCTACTGGCATCTCAATATTACTTCACCATCTTAATAATAATGTTCTCAATAATGTTGGACTAATAAAACATAACAAACTGGAAATAGATCAGATAGAATGATGAAACACAACACTGGCTACTTGACAAAGTCATATTTAACCACACATGTCTGTAGTAGTACAACATCCACTATAATTATGTTTAACTGTTGACCGTTGTGTACAATACTAGTAGTAGAGGCATCAGTATAATCACCATAGTGTTGCTGTATTGACTGTGTAGGCTGGTGTTTCTTAATCCTGGTCCTGGGGTGTTTTCATTAGTCACAGACCGTTGTGAAACATTTCGACTGTTGCAAATGTTTTGCAATGGAAACTGTTTACCACAATCGGAAAAAGTTTTGC
This sequence comes from Salvelinus namaycush, assembly GCF_016432855.1. Lineage (NCBI taxonomy): Eukaryota > Metazoa > Chordata > Actinopteri > Salmoniformes > Salmonidae > Salvelinus > Salvelinus namaycush. Next base: position 49,521 of record NW_024061346.1, on the reverse strand, counting down.
AACAAAAACAGTGTCTATTGGAAAAATTCACATAGGTCCCTTCCCGTTTTTTTTCTGTTTGCTCTGTTTGGTTACTAGAGTATACAGCAGACAGTTTATGTTACAAAACGTTTTGCAACAGACCAAATTTTTTAGCAAATGGTATTAATTATTTCCCTATCAGCAGCACACCTGAAAGTAACATTTAAGCACACAAACACTGATTTCTGTAGTAATACAACATGCCACTATCATATGTGACGTATGTGACAGGAACTCCAGACAATCACGGATTATAAATGGAAAACCAGCCATGTCGTGGACAGCGGCGTCTTGCTACCTGATAAGCTAAACACCTTCTTCGCCCGCTTTGAGGATAACACAGTGCCGCCGACATGGGCCGACGTTAGTAAGACATTTAAGCGTGTTAACCCTAACAAGGCTGCAGGCCCAGATGGTATCCCTAGCCGTGTCCTCAGAGCATGTGCAGATCAGCTGGCTGGTGTGTTTAAGGACATATTCAATCTCTCCCTATCCCAGTCTGCTGTCCCCACTTGCTTCAAGATGTCCACCATTGTTCCTGCACCCAAGAAAGCCACGGTAACTAAACTAAATGACTATCACCCCGCAGCACTCACTTCTGTCATCATGAAGTGCTTTGAGATGGTGGATCATATCACCTCAACCTTACCCGACACCCTAGACTAACTGCAATTTGCATACCGCACCAATAGATCCATGGATGATGCAATCGCCATTGCACTGCACACTGCCGCATACCATCTAGACAAGAGGAATATCTACTGTGTGGAAGAATGCTGCTCATTGACTACAGCTCAGCCTTCAACACCATAGTATCCTCCAAGCTCATCATTAAGCTTTGGGCCCTGGTGACAAGCTTCAAGTTCCTCATCTTACATATCAATGACAATCTGAAATGGTCCACCCACACAGACCGTGTTGGGAAGAAGGTGCTACAGTGCCTCCTTAACCTCAGGAGGCTGAAAAAATGTGGCTTGGCCTCAAAGACAGGTTGCAGTTGTAAATGAGAACTTGTTCTCAACTTGCCTACCTGGTTAAATAAAGGTGAAATAAATAAAATAAAATAAAAAGACCCTCACAAACTTTTACAGATGCACCCTTCTGAGCATCCTGTCAGGCTTTATCACCACCTAGTATGACAACGGCATCGTCCGCACCCGCAGGTCTCTCCAGAGGGTGGTGCAATAAGCTCAACGCGTCACTGGGGGCACACTGCATGCCCTTCAGGACATCTACAGCACCCAGTGTCACAAAAAGGCCAAGAAGATTATCAAAGACCTCAGCCACCCGAGCAATGGCCTGTTCACCCCGCTATCATCCAGAAGGCAAGGTCATTACAGGTGCATCAAAGCTGCAACCGAGAGACTGAAAAACAGCTTCTATCTCAAAGCCATTAGACTGTTAAATAGCCATCACTAGCTGGCTACCACGCGGTTACTCAATCCTGCACCTTAGAGGCTGCTGCCCTATGTTAAGAACAAATTATTATTTACAATGACGGCCTAACCCGGCCAAACCCGGACGATGCTGGGCCAATTGTGCGCCGCCCTATGGGACTCCCAATCACGGCCGGATGTGATACAGCCTGGAATCGAACCAGAGACTGTAGTGACGCCTCTTGCCCTGATATGCAGTGCCTTAGACCCCTGCGTCCATGTGTGTGTGTTAACTATTTAACTGTACTAGAATGCTTAACTGTACTAGAATTCCCATCACTCCTCATCTGCATCAAAGTGCTGTTGAAGGTTCCGTGTCCGAGACAAGAGCTCTGCCAACTTGCATCTCAACATTACTGCAGCGTCCAGTCTTCATGTAATGTCCTCATTCATTTGGACAGTAATATATAATGCCAATATCATATTCTGTTACACTGTGGGCCCTTGAACAGTACTGGTCCCTAATAATAATGTCCTCAATAATGTTGGGCTAATAAAACATTACAAACTGACAATAGATCAGATAGAATGGTGAAACACAACACTGGCTGCTTGACAAAGTCACATTTAAGCACCAAACACTGTACAACATGCCACTGTCATATTCTGTTACACTGTTGACACTTGTGTAAATTGCAGTAGTAGTCTTATCTAGCAGTATTGAGTGCTGCTGTTCATATTGTATAGTCTAATGTAGCCAGTTATCCATACTTAGTCTAATGTAGCCTGTTATCCATATATAGTCTAATGTAGCCTGTTATCCATATATAGTCTAATGTAGCCTGTTATCTATATATAGTCTAATGTAGCCTGTTATCCATATATAGTCTAATGTAGCCTGTTATCCATATATAGTCTAATGTAGCCTGTTATCCATATAGAGTCTAATGTAGCCTGTTATCAATATATAGTCTAATGTAGTCTGTGATCCATATATGGTCTAATGTAGCCTGTTATCCATATATAGTCTAATGTAGCCTGTTATCCATATATAGTCTAATGTAGCCTGTTATCTATATATAGTCTAATGTAGCCTGTTATCCATATATAGTCTAATGTAGCCTGTTATCCATATATAGTCTAATGTAGCCTGTTATCCATATAGAGTCTAATGTGGCCTGTTATCCATATATAGTCTAATGTAGCCTGTTATCCATATTTAGTCTAATGTAGCCTGTTATCCATATGTAGTCTAATGTAGCATGTTATTCATATATAGTCTAATGCCACCTGTTATCCATATATAGTCTAATGTAGCCTGTTATCCATATGTAGTCTAATGTAGCCTGTTATCCATATATAGTCTAATGTAGCCTGTTATCCATATGTAGTCTAATGTAGCCTGTTATCCATATATAAAATCTAATGTAGCATGTTGTCCATATCTAGTATGTGAATATAAAGTGCTAATGAAGTACATACAGTATAATGTCCATATAAAGAACTCTGATATGGTTCAGGCTGTAGAGGTCTATGGATGACAGGAAGGTGGTGATAAACCAACAACATCTAAACCAACAACACTTACTGGCAGTGCAGAGAAACAGTGTGAGATCTGGGATTGACACATTTTAAAAGTTGCCTAGTCAGGACGTTAAGACATTGACATGAATAAACAGCATGTCAGAAAAGGGTTGAATTTCTTCCTTTGAGGAGTGGGCCTACATTTTATAAACAGGTTAAATATGACCCGTTCCCATCACTCCTCATCAGCTGCATCAAAGTGGTACTGAAGGTTCAGTGTTCTAGACTAGAGCTCCACCTACTGGCATCTCAACATTACTGCAGCCTCCAACCCACCATCACTGTGTCTCATGTTAATACTACTCCAAACACAATCCACCATCACTGTGTCTCATGTTAATACTACTCCTAAACACAACCCACCATCACTGTGTCTCATGTTAATACTACTCCTAAACACAACCCACCATCACTGTGTCTCATGTTAATACTACTCCTAAACACAACCCACCATCACTGTGTCTCATGTTAATACTACTCCTAAACACAACATACCATCACTGTGTCTCATGTTAATACTACTCCTAAACACAACCCACCATCACTGTCTCATGTTAATACTACTCCTAAACACAACCCACCATCACTGTGTCTCATGTTAATACTACTCCTAAACACAACCCACCATCACTGTGTCTCATGTTAATACTACTCCTAAACACAACCCACCATCACTGTGTCTCATGTTAATACTACTCCTAAACACAACCCACCATCACTGTGTCTTATGTTAATACTACTCCTAGACACAACCCACCATCACTGTGTCTCATGTTAATACTACTCCTAAACACAACCCACCATCACTGTGTCTCATGTTAATACTACTCCTAAACACAACCCACCATCACTGTGTCTCATGTTAATACTACTCCTAAACACAACCCACCATCACTGTGTCTCATGTTAATACTACTCCTAAACACAACCCACCATCACTGAGTCTCATGTTAATACTACTCCTAAACACAACCCACCATCACTGTGTCTCATGTTAATACTACTCCTAAACACAACCCACCATCACTGTGTCTCATGTTAATACTACTCCTAAACACAACCCACCATCACTGTGTCTCATGTTAATACTACTCCTAAACACAACCCACCATCACCGTGTCTCATGTTAATACTACTCCTAAACACAACCCACCATCACTGTGTCTCATGTTAATACTACTCCTAAACACAACCCACCATCACCGTGTCTCATGTTAATACTACTCCTAAACACAACCCACCATCACTGTGTCTCATGTTAATACTACTCCTAAACACAACCCACCATCACTGTGTCTCATGTTAATACTACTCCTAAACACAACCCACCATCACTGTCTCATGTTAATACTACTCCTAAACACAACCCACCATCACTGTGTCCCTTGTTAAAACTACTCCTAAAGCCCTTACAAAGCATCAACTCAATCACTCTTACTCTTACTGTCAATCTGTTGCTCTCAGAGCTCTTAAAATATAATGCTAAAGTCTTTATGTGAAACCAAATGTACAATGCACCTCCCATCTTTTGTAGCACACAATATAGCTCAGTTTTGTCATGGGTGCCAATAATTTTGGTCGTTACTGTATATCTAACAATCAGATTAATATGTCAAAATGCATGTATACACACACACACACACGCACACACGCACACACGCACAGACACACAGTTATACTTGACCCTGTTATACTTTGACAGTGAACATGACCCTATTGAATGGAGATCTGGGTGTTACTGGCAAACTCTACTGATCATGTTTTAAACATGTAAATGAATAAACTGAACTAAACTAAACACATGAAACCACAGTCCAGGATCAGTATTCACAAAGTGTATCAGAGTAGGAGAGCTGATCTGGGATCAGTTTAGCCTTTTAGATCATAATTATACGGACCGTCTGAGACACTTTATGAATACAGGCCCTGATGTAACAACCAAAACACAGTTCAAAATAAATCAACAAGAACAAAGACACAGTAAGTCATGTGATGTATGGATAAAAACATCAAAACTAAAACTATATTTCAAGATATTGTCAAGTGTACTCACAGAGTGAAGTGAAGGGGAGAGGTCTTGAACAGTGAGTCAACGTACTGTCACTGTGTGGAAACAAGAAGTAGTCTACTGTAAGTGTTAGTAGAAGCAGGCGTAGCCTAAGTGTGAGTTCTGTGGTTGACACATTTTAAAAGTAGTCTAGTCAATGCATTAACATGCAGAAACAGCATGTCACATAAGGGATATTACTGTATCTAAAAAGAAAATGGTCTAAATTCAGCATACTGTAGTTACATTTCTTTATTTGAGGAGTGGACCTACATGTTTTACAAGAGACAAAATGTGACCCATTCCCATCACTCTTCATCAGCTGGTACTGAAGGTTTCAGAACAGATGAAAGGGGAGTATCTTTGGTTCCAGTGTTCTAGACTAGAGCTCTCCCTACTGACATCTCAACATTACTGCAGCTTTCAGGCTTCAAATGTCCCTACTAGTCCGATCAAAATATACAAAATAGAAGGTAGAACATTTTCAAAAATATATATAGATTAAACCAGGCATGCACATAAAAGTACTGTGTTATTGGGACTTATGTTGAACTGGTGTTTGAATTGAGTGAACTAGTGATCTCAGCTAGCTTGTTAGCTACATGAAGAGGCTGTTATTTAGCGATAAACAAGTATTTTTGTGCATCACACAGCTACTCTGAATGGACTGGATTGTGAATAATATGATGTGCTGCCACTGAATTACAGCAAGACCCCATAGTTAGCTTGTGAGCTAGCTAGTTAGCTAACATTTAGCTATCAACATTAGCTAGCTAGAAACAACAGACAACAGTGAGCTGTCATTATGCCAAGGCCAAGGCAAGCTGCTCTGAGTTTCCAGTGTGTTCTTGTGTGAAAGAGATGTGTTCAGCTCACTGATCTTCAGAACAACGGACCCAAAGTGAACCCTGACATGCATATAACTAAGTCTGTCTGTCTGTCTGGGATTATTGTGTCCTATTGTGTCTGTATGATGCGTGTTTTTTTAAATGACAATGAATAATCTTTCATGTAATTGTTTTATGCTGCTTCATTATTGTTATTTTATTGTGTGATTTTTTTTTTCTTCATTTTTATAATTTAAAAAATCAAATATTTTCTTGCATATTAACAACTGCATTGTTGCTTAAGGGCTTGTCAGTAACCATTTTACAGTAAGGTCTACACCTGTTGTATTCGGAGCATGTGACTAATACAATTTGATTTGATTTGTGTGTCTAGGTGCTGGACATTGCTCCCTCTGACACTGGGTTTCTGAACATCTAAAAGTCTGAGCCGTTTGGGGGGTTCTACTAGCTGACATATGGAATTGTTTTAAGGTGGTCATACCATGGAACATTTAGATATTTGATTTTGAATTACAGTACCCCTTTAGGTAAACAAGGAGAAGGACTAATGTTTGTGAGAGCAGGCAGGTGACTGCAATATAGTCTGCCTGGAACATGCCCCATATTCAATTGTAATTCAATTCAAAAATAGCATTTTTTTATCCCCTGTAGGTGCAATTACTAGGCACCCTATGACATCAGGCTGGCAGTGAGTCTCACAGTGACATCACAAGGGGTCACATGTCCAGTCACATGACCATACATACTGTACATACACAGTAAAACACATGATAACAACAGATGTCAGCCCCCTTAGTGTCTACAACATGGTCATCATAGAGGCGGTTCACTGGGCAAAGATCCCTTCAAAGTTCTAATGATGATGTAATTTCCATGTTTCACAGCTCAGGCCGAGGGAGAGGGGGAAGGAAATCAGAGGTGCACTCCTCTTCACTTTGATTGACACTTCACACACTCATTCTATATGTCTAGTGTTCTGTCTGGGATCTGTGGTCTGTGCCAGAGGACTACAAACGGGGTGACCCCCCCCCCCCCCCCCAAGCATCCTGTTCCCTTTTAAAGTAGGGACACAGTCCCTCATCCTCTTCCTTCATCTTCATCATTCTCCTCCCTCTCTACTATCCAGTCACTGCGTGGTGGACAGGGTTGACATGGTTTCCTGTCTCTTCCTCTCTGGTCAGGCTTGTGTTTGAAGCGGCACTTGTCACCATAGAAACAGCCGGTGGTCCTCCAGAAGAAACACTCGTCACCATTGATGGGAGCCATCCTCCTGGTCCTGGGAGAGAGAGAGACAAACAGTATGAAAACACAAACACCTGCACCTGTGCTCCTGCTTCCTCCTTCCATCACTTTGTACATTTCAAAGGTTTATATGAGTTGATTGGTAGCACTTTAGAATAACTCATAATGATGTTTTGAATGACAGACGGATGTCCTTACCCTGTGGAGGCGTACTGGGAGGCTGAGGAGGTGATGAGGCCTGTAGGGTTGGTCCTCTAAAGAGAGGAAGGAGTTCTCTGTCTAGCTGTCTGGGTACCTGATCACCAGCCTGCTGATCTCCAGCTCCACCCCCTGGACAGGAGTACAAACCGCAGGTGCAGTCCAAATACATACAATTGAACCAATAGCATAGTGCCAAAGGTGCAATGGAACTAATAGCATTGCCCCAAAAGTACAATGAAACCAATAACATTGCATTGGATTTTATTTCCGGCTTGTTTTTCATTTGCCGCCAGAAAGGAGTTGAATCGTTGTACTTTTCTGTCTGTGTTGGACAAAAAACAAGACTCAAGCTCTACACTGAAGGCTCTTGACTCTGTGTATCATGCAAAGACGTCTAACTCACCATTGTGATCTCTACAGTGCTGTCAGGTGGACATCAGTAGCAACACGCAGGCTCAAACCCTGGTACATTCTTATTCAGAAAACCATTTAATAAGGAAAACTGCCATGTTATATATCCTCTCTTCTAGCATGAAATGAGAACACATACAAACTCACATCTCAATCTTGTTTAATGCTAACAGTACCGAAAATGAGAACCAAACATGGAAAAATGTCCATTCATTATTCAGCCCCTTGATCTTGGAATGTCTTCCATTGGAGGAGTTCAAAGGTTAAATAGATGAACAGGTTATTGAGACATGTAGCTGTTTCTAGTTGTCAGTCCATGTCACTAGTTTGCATCTCCTTTTTTAAGCCCCCGTTCCCACAGGAGACCTTTTGCCTCTCGCCAGGCCACCATTGTAAATAAGAATTTGTTCTTAATTGACTTGCCTGGTTAAATAAAGGTTAAATAAAGATTATCCTAAGAGTGCAATTGAACCAATAGCATGGTCCCAAAAGTACAAACTCCTTAAGTTCAAACTAAAAAAATTGAAAGCACATCTCACATAGTTAAATGCATATGACAGCATTATGTTTCATCCCACCTTTAGCCTCTCCAAGGTGCAAGTGGACATGTTGGGATTCTTGAAGTTGACAAAGGCACATAATCTCTCTTGTAGAACTCTGATACTCTCGATCTTCCCACACCTACAGTAAAGAACATATAAATAGAATGTAGAACTCTGACACTCTCTATCTCACCTACAGCACAGAATATAGAAGGAGGAGAGGAAGGGAGGAAGTTGACCACAGTCAAAATACAAGGAATATATGAACAGGGTGCTATTTGAGACAGCATATAGAACCTATAACAGTAGAAATGTATACTGTGGAATAACCAGAATAAATATACTCACCCACTGGAGTCCAGAGGGGAGGAGAGGTCCACCACTGGAGTCATGAGGGGAGGAGAGGTCCACCACTGGAGTCCAGAGGAGAGGAGAAGAGAGATACACCACTGGAGTCCAGACGGGAGGAGAGGTCCACCACTAGAGTCCTCCAGGGAGGAGAGGTCCACCACTGGAGTCCAGAAGGGAGGAGAGGTCCAAAACTGGAGTCCTGTAAGGGGAGGAGAGGTCAAACACTGGAGTCTTGAGGGGAGGAGAGGTCCACAACTGGAATCCTGAGTGGAGGAGAGGTCCAAAACTGGAGTCCTGAGGGGAGAAGAGATCCACCACGGGAATCCTGAGTGGAGGAGAGGTCCAAAACTGGAGTCCTGAGGGGAGAAGAGGTCCAACACTGGAGTCCTGAGGGTAAGAGAGGTCCAACACTGGAGTCCTGAGGGGTGGAGAGGTCCATCACTGGAGTCCTGAGGGGAGGAGAGGTCCACCACTGGAGTCCTGACGGGAGGAGAGGTCCACCACTGGAGTCCTGAAGGGAGGAGAGGTCCACCACTGGAGTTCATAGGGGAGGAGAAATCCACCACTGGAGTCCAGAGGGGAGGAGAGGTCCACCACTGGAGTCCAGAGGGGAGGAGAGGTCCACAACTGGAGTCCAGAGGGGAGGAGAGGTCCACCGCTGGAGTCCAGAGGGGAGGAGAGGTCCACCGCTGGAGTCCAGAGGGGAGTAGAGGTCCAACACTGGAGTCCAGAGGGGAGGAGAGGTCCACCACTGGAGTCCAGAGGGGAGGAGAGTCCACCACTGGAATCCTGAAGGGAGGAGAGGTCCACCACTGGAGTCCTGAGGGGAGGAGAGGTCCAACACTGGAGTCCTGAGGGGAGGAGAGGTCCACCACTGGAGTCCTGAGGGGAGGAGAGGTCCACCACTGGAGTCCTGAGGGGAGGAGAGGTCCACCACTGGAGTCCTGAGGGGAGGAGAGGTCCACCACTGGAGTCCATAGTGGAGAAGAGATCCACCATTGGAGTCCTGAGGGGAGGAGAGGTCCACCACTGGAGTCCTGAGGGGAGGAGAGGTCCACCACTGGAGTCCAGAGGGGGAGGAGAGGTCCACCCCTGGAGTCCTGAGGGGAGGAGAGGTCCACCACTGGAGTCCATAGGGGAGGAGAGGTCCATCACTGGAGTCCTGAGGGGAGGAGAGGTCCACCACTGGAGTCCTGAGGGGAGGAGAGGTCCACCACTGGAGTCCTGAGGGGAGGAGAGGTCCACCACTGGAATCCTGAAGGGGAGTAGAGGTCCACCACTGGAGTTCCGAGGGGAGGAGAGGTCCACCACTGGAATCCTGAAGGGGAGGAGAGGTCCACCACTGGAGTCCTGAGGGGAGGAGAGGTCCACCACTGGAATCCTGAAGGGGGGGAGAGGTCCTCCCCTCAGGAAACATTGTAGCTAAACCTCACAATAAATCAATGTTAGATGTACAGCATGTATTTCTTTATTGTTGTAGTGTTTTGGTTAAATCAGAAATCAAACTCCTCTAATAATGGCTATGCTCCCTGTGATGGGGTCTGGTAGGACAGTCTGTATGTACTCTGCCCCCTGTGGTGGGGTCTGGTTGTGCAGCCTGTCTATACTACACCCCTGTGGTGGGGTATGGTAGTGCAGTCTATCTATACTATGCTCCCCTTGGTGGGGTCTGGTGGTGCAGCCTGTCAATACTTTGTCCCCTGTGGTGGGGGCTGGTAGTGCAGTCTGTCCATACTTTGCCCCCTGTGGTGGGGTCTGGTAGTGCAGGCTGTCTATACGATGTTGGGGAAATGGAGAGACAGACACATTTAAGATTTTTTATGAGCATGGCCTTATTTCTATCACAGCATTTTGGATGACTGTCTTTCATTTTCCATTCCCCCAGCTCAGTGTAACATCAATGTATTTAACTACTACATGTCATGATACTCTAATGTTCCCTATAGCCATCATGAGGTTGTCACAACCTAGCCTATATGGATGTAATCATTAGTCCAACATTTGCAAACAAGAGTTTCTCTTGGACAAATTCAGGTATGTTTATCCCATTTTGTTCCGTTTGCTTTTGTTTAAAAAACGTTTTTCAACAGAATTGGTGGAATGAATACACCTCTGATCACAGTCAAACACAGTTCACTTTCAAAGCAGACACATACAAACAGCATGATCACGTTGCCGATTGTAGAGTTCCTTCTCGCATCTCTGAATTATACTCCTCTCTCCTTTTCCATTCACTTGTGGACTTCAGTGCACAAGACATCAGCTGTCTGTGAGCAGGAGAAAAAACCTTTCCAAGACAAACCTTCATATCATGACTGCTAACGCTACACACAGCCTACATCATTGTTACCATATTAGCTAACGTATTGTCAACATAGCTACTAGAACTAATGCGTTAGTAAACAAGCTACAATCATGCAGTACAGTGTACAGTCAGCAAGCAGTTTAGCAGTTACACCAAAAGCTTACCTTGACTTGGAAGAGTTCCAGTGTTGGATAGCCATAGCCAACTAGCAAACATACCATCCCTCTCTGCTTGAGACGGTTGTTTGAGTAGGCTGAACTAGCTAGCTGCATTAGATGCTGGCTAAGTAAGTGAAAGTGAAAGTGAAAAAAATACAACATAATAGTGTTTGCTAGCTCACTCTTTCACTCTTTTGCTTCTCCTTAATTTTTAAATAAATACTTTTTTTCAAAGCTGTTCAACTCTTTTCTTTCTCTTTGAGTCAATTACTCACCACATTTTATGCACTGCAGTGCTAGCTGGCTGTAGCTTATGCTTTCAGAACTAGATTAAATATCTGATACTTTGATTGGTCGGACAACATGTCAGTTCATGCTGCAAGATTTCTGATAGGATGGAGGACGTAATCCGGAAGTTGTCAAAATTACTGTGTAAGTCTATGGAAGGGGTTGAGAACCATGAATCTCTAGGATTTGTATTGAAGTCATTGTACCCAGAGGAGGACAAAAACTAGCTGTCCTCTGGCTACACCATGGTGCTACCCTACAGAGTGCTGTTGAGGCTACTGTAAACCTAAAACAGCTGTTTTAGTGAAAATAAATACTGGCCGTGCTTCTACAGCTGAATACCCTTCACTGGAGGAGACAACAAAGGGTTAAACTAGGGTCATTTCAGTGAAATAATAATTCTGAGGTTAATAAGACAACTAAGTAACACTGCCTCTGTGTTTGAGTAATCAACTTGACAGTAAGATTTGATTATTTGAATCAGCTGTGTAGTGCTTGGGCAAAAACCAAAACATTCACCCCTTGGGGTCCCCAGGACTGAGTTGAGGAAACGCTGGCCTCGCCACTCATGGTTCAATGATTCAATGGCGCCATCATGTGTCCAATAGGCAGAAATACAAGAAACAAGAGCTGAGTGGAAATAGTTATGAATCAATGTATTATTAGTTGATCAAATAATCTATGTATTTATTGTTGAAATGTTGATCTTATTTAAAACATGATGCTTATACTGTATTGACACTAAACCACACAGTAAAAACTGCAAAGGTAAACATGTATTTAACGTATATAAAATAAGTAATAATGAAAAATGTGATGACAAAATAAGTGATATCATGACACTGAAGAATATAGCATTACGTAAAATACAATTATAATTAATATAAAATGTAAAAAACTGCAAATGTTTAAATGTATGTAATGTACTGATTACATTTAAAAAATAAAAAAAACAATATAGTATTATAAAATATAAAACATAAAATGCGGAATAATGTCTGACAGCAATACAAAGTAAATCATCATTAAACACAATCAGGAGAAACTTTGCCCAAGAGCTAAAAAAATATTAAAAAGCTGTTATCAAAATGATCTATATTAGTTGCTAAGGAAAGTAGGACTGTTGATGTTATAAATCCCTAAATTGCAAAATCCCATAGAAAAATATCAGAAATATAATCTTAAACAGATTAGTACACAAGAAAAAATATGGAAATGGAAAAATCCTGTTGAAAAAAATGCAGAAGCATAACCCATCCCATTTATCATCAATATACACAATTATCATAATAAGATAATAAAAAATATATTCCAGGATTTACTGAAAAGTTAGAGGTCATGGTCTGGAAAACCTTCTAGATATAATAGCAAGAGAATAGAGGTTTGAGGCCTGGCTTTAGATTGGAACTGTAGCTCTTCAGTCCAGCTTCTGTGGTGGTTCTCTTCAGTCCAGGATATGTGGTGGTTCTCTTCAGTCCAGGATCTGTGGTGGTTCTCTTCAGTTGATGTTCTGAGGTACTTTTCTTCAGTCCAGGTTCTGTGGTGGTTCTCTTCAGTCCAGGTTCTGTGGTGGTTCTCTTCAGTCCAGGATCTGTGGTGCTTCTCTTCAGTCCAGGTTCTGTGGTGGTTCTCTTCAGTCCAGGTTCTGTGGTGGTTCTCTTCAGTCCAGGTTCTGTGGTGGTTCTTTTCAGTGGGAGGATCCCCTCACATTCTGAAAGAAGATACTGAATTAGCAATTTATACTCCCATTAAATGTTTATGCACACACACACACACACACACACACACACACACACACACACACACACTTACTGCCAGGATGTCATACTCTGGTGACCTGGTCTTCATGTTCAGAGGTGAGTACATGTCGCTGTTGGGGTCACTGGTAGGGTCAGGATGGACACTCTGTGGACAGAAAGAGAGAGAGCGAGAGAGAGAGAGGGAAAGATATAGAGAGAGAGGGAAAGATATAGAGAGAGAGGGAGAGGGAGAGAGAGAGAGGGAGAGAGAGAGATGGAAAGATATAGAGAGAGGGAGAGATATAGAGAGGGAGGAAATGCATGTGTGCTTTGAAACACCAGTCTTTCCATCATTTTCTCTCAACATATTCAAGTATAAAACACAAACACACTCACAAACAAACAAAATTCATTTTAAAGTCTTTCCATCATTTTCTCTAAGCACATTCAAGTACTGTATAAAACACAAACACACTCACAAACAAACAAAATACATTTTAAGAGACATACTGCCAGAGTGTCGTAGTCAGGGGACATGGTCCTCATGTTCAGAGCTGTGTATGTGTCACTGTTACAGTCAGGACGGACACTCTGGAGAGAGAGAGAGAGGTAACAATGAAAATAGTATGAAAGAGACTGTCGTGACACCGTAAATTAACAGAAATGGAGTTGTAACTCATGGTTTCCCAAACTTGGAGCTGGGGCCCCCCTTGGGTGCACGTTTTTTGCTCTAGCACTACAGTCGTGGCCAAAAATTTTGAGATTGACACAAATATTAATTTTCACAGTCTGCTGCCACAGTTTGTATGATGGCAATTTGCATATACTCCAGAATGTTATGAAGAGTGATCAGATGAATTGCAATTAATTCCAAAGTCCCTCTTTGCCATGCAAATGAACTGAATCCCCCAATCACATGTCCACTGCATAACAAGCCTTGCCAAAAAAGGACCAGCTGACATGTCAGTGATTCTCTTGTTAACACAGGTGTGAGTGTTGACGAGGACCAGGCTGGAGATCACTCTGTCATGCTGATTGAGTTCGAATAACAGACTGGAAAATTCAAAAGGAGGGTGGTGCTTGTAATCATTGTTCTTCCTCTGTCAACCATGGTTACCTGCAAGGAAACATGTGCTGTCATCATTGCTTTGCACAAAAAGGGCTTCACAAGCAAGGATATTGCTGCCAGTAAGATTGCAGTTAAATCAACCATTTATCAGATCATCAAGAACTTCAAAGAGAGCGGTTCAATTGTTGTGTAAAAGGCTTCACGGCGCCCAAGAAAGTCCAGCAAGTGCCAGGACCGTCTCCTAAAGTTGATTGAGCTGCGGGATCGGGGCACCACCAGTACAGAGCTTGCTCAGGAATGGCAGCAGGCAGGTGTGAGTGCATCTGCACCCACAGTGAGGCAAAGATTTTTGGAGGATGGCTTGGTGTCAAAATGGGCAGCAAAGAAGCCACTTCTCTCCAGGAAAAACATCAGGGACAGACTGATATTCTGCAAAAGGTACAGGGATTGGACTGCTGAGGACTGGGGTAAAGTCATTGTCTCTGATGAATCTCCTTTCCGTTTGTTTGGGGCATCCGGAAAAAAGCTTGTCCGGAGAAGACAAGGTGAGCGCTACCATCAGTCCTGTGTCATGCCAACAGTAAAGCATCCTGAGACCATTCATGTGTGGGGTTGCTTCTCAGCCAAGGGAGTGGGCTCACTCACAATTTTGCCTAAGAACACAGCCATGAATAAAGAATGGTACCAACACATCCTCCGAGAGCAACTTCTCCCAACCATCCAGGAACAGTTTGGTGACGAACAATGCCTTTTCCAGCGTGATGGAGCACCTTGCCATAAGGCTAAAAAAGTGATAACTAAGTGGATCGGGGTACAAAACATCAATATTTTGGGTCCATAGCCAGGAAACTCCCCAGACCTTAATCCCATTGAGAACTTGTGGTCAATCCTCAAGAGGCAGGTGGACAAACAAAAACCCACAAATTCTGACAAACTCCAAGCATTGATTATGCAAGAATGGGCTGCCATCGGTCAGGATGTGGCCCAGAAGTTAATTGACAGCATGCCAGGGCGGATTGCAGAGGTCTTGAAAAAGAAGGGTCAACACTGCAAATTTCTACTCTTTGCATCAACTTCATGTAATTCTCAATAAAAGCCTTTGACACTTATGAAATGCTTGTAATTATACTTCAGTATTCCATAGTAACATCTGACAAAAATATCTAAAGACACTGAAGCAGCAAAAATTTTGGAAATGAATTGTTATGTAATTCTCAAAACTTTTGGCCTAGACTGTACATGGGGGGTGGAATGGAAAACCCTGGTGTAACTGATAACTGATAACTGATAGAATCACCTGTGTGTCTGTTGCAGCGTCACTTCCTCGTGTGAATCTCCTGTAAAGAGGGACAGAGTGAGTTCTGCTCTCTACTGACCTCTAGTGGAAGTTGATATGTTACTAATACAGTTTAACAGTTAAGGGCGTTGGGCCTATAAATACATTTATGAATGAATTAAGTTAATAACAAATCAGTGTGAAAGAATAATACAAACATCAATTTCAACTCACCTGAACCACATGAGTCCAGAGAGACAGAGGATGAGAACCAGAACAACCACTATGATTCCTACAGCTGCAGTCACAACTGAGGTTTGTTTCCCTATAATAAAATATGGATGATATGAGTACATGGCATGTTCTTATAATCTAAAATCTAACACATTATAGAATATCAACACAATGCATGTTAATATTTTGGGATCTTATAAGACTTGTGACATCATAAACCAACACATAATTATCAACCAAAGTGTAATCAGTCAAAACACAATGATTAATGAATGTACGAAGAAAAAAATCTATCAATGAAGTTACTGTTAATTATTTTTATTTAACCTTTATTTAACTAGGCAAGTCAGTTAAGAACAAATTCTTATTTACAATGACTAAAGTGAAATTTTGTGAAAAATATGCAATCTCACTCACCTTAAACACATGAGTCCAGAGAGACAGAGTATGAGAACCAGAAGAACAACTATGATTCCTACAGCTGCAGTCAGAACTGATGTTTGTTTCCCTAAAATAAAATATGGATGATATGAGTACATGGCATGTTCTTATAATCTAAAATCTAACATATTATAGAATATCAACACAATGCATGTTAATATTTTGGGATCTTATAAGACTTGTGACATCATAAACCAACACATAATTATCAACCAAAGTGTAATCAGTCAAAACTCAATGATTAAGATCAGCTTGAAACCTGTCATTTGTATTGAAGTATTGAAGATGTAACTTTACCTGCTACAATGATCATCAGAGCTGTAGAGTTCATAGATCCTCTTCCATTCTGGGCCTCACAGTAATATTCTCCTCTGTCCTCAGAGATGATGTTAGTGATGCTGTAACTCTGTCCTGATGCTTTTGGTGAGGTTACATTCTTCTTGTACCAGGTGTATTTGTCCACAGGTGGGTTGGCATCACTGCTGCAGGTCAGAGTCACTGAACTGCCCTCCACTATTTCAGCAGAGGGACTGACTGACACTGAGGTGTTCCTTGGACCATCTGGTGTTGAAGATGACAGAAAAATAACAAGTCATATAACATGTAAGACACCAAAAGATTATGTAAATTAGTATAGATTAGTATATTACACTGACATGTAGAACCATGTATTACGGAGATGATGTAAATTAGTCTGGATTAGTATATTACACTGACATGTAGAAACATGTATTACAGAGATGATGTAAATTAGTATAGATTAGTATATTATACTGACATGTAGAACCATGTATTACAGAGATGGTGTAAATTAGTATAGATTAGTATATTACACTGACATGTAGAACCATGTATTACAGAGATTATGTAAATTAGTCTAGATTAGTATATTACACTGACATGTAGAACCATGTATTACAGAGATGATGTAAATTAGTCTAGATTAGTATATTACACTGACATGTAGAACCATGTATTACAGAGATGATGTCAATGACTTTCACTGTAGACATATCAACACCCCATGTACTCACATCTGACAGTGAGAGTCTCTTCTGGAGAGAGGATTCTCTCAAAGCCTTCTACAGCACAGGAGTAGTTCCCTGCATCCTCACTGCTGACTGGGTCTAGGATCAGCCTGTTATAACTGGTGACTGGGTCTAGGATCAGACTGTTATAACTGGTGACTGGGTCTAGGATCAGACTGTTATAACTGGTGACTGGGTCTAGGATCAGACTGTTATAACTGGTGATTGTGTTGGTTAGGTATTGTCCTTTCTTGTACCAGATGTAGATGGGGTTGAGACCGACTGTACATTGGGTTCTACATCTCAGTGTGACTCTCTCCCCCTCAGACACAGACGTAGGATCCATCTCCAACAGGATATCTAAGAGGAAACATCAGTCATATTTGACTCCAGACAGGCTTGTCATGTGATTAGACTTGTCCTATTACAGTACTACATGTAGGTGGACTATTACCTGTGACAGTCAACATCACACCAGGAAGGCCAGAACATCTCCCCTCATCTGTTGTTATTAATCTGAATTTATATTCAGCCGAGTCCTTCTCTGTCAGTTCTGTTATTGTCATGGTGTGGTGGTTCTCTGTGTATCTATTGTACTCCACACGACCTACATACTCTGGATATGAACTGAGATCTACAGGGTGTTTCTGTGTAAACCAGAATGAACCTTGTTCTATATAACTAGTCGGATGAGTGTAAGAGCAGGATATGTCCACTGTGGAGCCCTTCAAGACACATATTCTCCTCTTGGTGTAAGTCACTCTCCAGCAGTTGTGACCCTGAGCACCTGAAAATACATTCAATAGTTTTTTTCACACATACCTTGAAGTCAGAAAATGGCCTTACTTTGTTATAAAGAAAGGTTAGCTACAAATTATCCCAATAGAATCCAGACTCACACACTGCAGGAGAGCGGAGATCCTCATGGCCTTTAACAGCACAGAAATAACTCTCTGTTTTAGAACTCCAGACAGAGTGTTGTTGGGAAGTGAGCCAAGAAAGAGAGTGTCCATTCCTGTACCAGATGTAGGTGGGGTTACCAGTCAGAGTACAGGTGGTGCTACAGGTCAGTGTCCTCTTCCATGCCTCTGTGTCAGGAGTCACATTCACCTGCAGGTCTGAATAGAGCAAATAAAAACACACTTTCTGGTTTCCTTCTGTAGTTGACAAAATGACTCAACATGACTTAATAAAGATAACAGTCCAACCTGTGGGATATATGGTAGTGCAAGGCAGGTCCACTGATGGTATCAAGGAACAGATGCTTCTACTGGTGTAGGTCACACTCAAGCAGCTCAGAGAAGAAGCATCTGGAACAAATGATGAAGCACATGTTGACGGTGGTGATGATGATGGTAAAGATGGTGATGATATTAGCTTATTTGTATGATTCTCAGTAGTCTTCAGTACTAACATGTTACATATTAATGAGCTATAGCTACTTATAAATCAGTAATCTGAATTGACTGAAAATATCAAGTCTGTTTACAATAAGAGAGGAAAACTCTGGAGGTAAATTACCACACTCACCCACTGTGACTTCAGGAGAGCTGAGTTTCTCATGGCCTCTTAAAGCACAGGAGTAGCTGTCAGAACCTCCTCTACTGGCTGAGTAGTGATACTGGGGAGAGGAGTCAGAAAATAGGTATTCTCCATTCTTGTACCAGATGTAGGTGGGGTTGGGGATGTCAGTCAGAGTACAGGTGGTGCTACATATCAGTGTCTTCTGTCCCTCTGCCAGGAGTCACCTTCACCTGCAGGTCTGAATGAAGAGAGAACAACACATAAAATAACAACCCTCATCATTTCCACCTCCTACTACTAGAGATAAAGTAGTTACAGTATATCATAATGTTCTGTAAGTGTAGTATTACCAGTATATCATAATGTTCTGTAAGTGTAGTATTACCAGTATATCATAATGTTCTGTAAGTGTAGTATTACCAGTATATCATGTTCTGTAAGTGTAGTATTACCAGTATATCATAATGTTCTGTAAGTGTAGTATGACCAGTATATCATCATGATCTGTAAGTGTAGTATTACCAGTATATCATAATGTCCTGTAAGTGTAGTATTACCAGTATATCATAATGTACTGTAAGTGTAGTATGACCAGTATATCATAATGTTCTGTAAGTGTAGTATTACCAGTATATCATAATGTTCTGTAAGTGTAGTATTACCTGTATATCATAATGGTATGTAAGTGTAGTATTACCAGTATATCATAATGGTATGTAAGTGTAGTATTACCAGTATATCATAATGTTCTGTCAGTGTAGTATTACCAGTATATCATAATGTTCTGTAAGTGTAGTATTACCAGTATATCATAATGTTCTGTAAGTGTAGTATTACCAGTATATCATAATGTTCTGTAAGTGTAGTATTACCAGAATATCATCATGTTATGTAAGTGTAGTATTACCAGAATATCATCATGTTATGTAAGTGTAGTATTACCAGTATATCATAATGTTCTGTAAGTGTAGTATTACCAGTATATCATAATGTTCTGTAAGTGTAGTATGACCAGTATATCATAATGTTCTGTAAGTGTAGTACTACCAGTATATCATAATGTTCTGTAAGTGTAGTATTACCAGTATATCATAATGTTCTATAATACTACCAGTATATCATCATGTTCTGTAAGTGTAGTATTACCAGTACATCATAATGTTCTGTAAGTGTAGTATTACCAGTATATCATCATGTTCTGTAAGTGTAGTACTACCAGTATATCATCATGTTCTGTAAGTGTAGTATTACCAGCATATCATAATGTTCTGTAAGTGTAGTATTACCAGTATATCATAATGTTATGTAAGTGTAGTATTATCAGTATATCATCATGTTCTGTAAGTGTAGTATTACCAGTATATCATAATGTTATGTACGTGTAGTATTACCAGTATATCATAATGTTCTGTAAGTGTAGTATTACCAGTATATCATCATGTTCTGTACGTGTAGTATTACCTGTAACAGTCAGAGTTGTTCCTGGGAAACTATGACCCCATTCAATGTTGTCTGTTTTAAAAGTGAAGCGATACTCAGCTGCGTCCTCCTCTCTTAGATCTGTGATTCTCAGGGTGAAAGGACCTTCATATGTTCCAGTCTCTCTTCCAGTGTACTGCACACGACCTGCATACCCTGGGTCTCTGGTTAGGTCCTCAGGTGTCAACTTATTAGTCCCACTAGCACTCCGTTTAGGACTAAACCAAAGTGATGATTTGACTGTATTATAACCAACATAAGTACAGGACATGTACACTGTTGACCCCTTCAAGACACAGATTGTCCTCTTGGTGTAAGTCACTCTGTTGCAGCTCTGACCCTGAACACCTGAAACACAGTGACATAACAAGAGGTCAACTGGATTATATTTTCAGTTCTTCCTAGAAATGCTAAAAGTTCTCAAGTTCTCATAGTGAAACCAACACACACAGGTTAAACAGTATTATTAATTAAATAAACACTCACAGACTGCAGGAGAGTGGAGATCCTCCTGGCCTTTTACAGCACAGGAATAACCATCAATGTAGTTACTGGAGACTGAGTCTTTGTACTGGGGGGAGGTGCTCTCATCTAGATGTTGTCCGTTCTTGTACCAGATGTAGGTGGGGTTGTCAGTCAGAGTACAGGTGGTGATACAGGTCAGTGTCTTCTGTCCCTCTGCAGCAGGAGTCACCTTCACCTGCAGACCTGAAACAATATGTATAAAACCACATACACCTCTGTGTTAACAGGATGGTTAATATATTTTCTCCTGTAATTCAATATGATGTACAGTTGTATCATACAGGGTAGTATTACCTGTGACAGACAGAGTTGTTCCTGGGAAACTATGACCCCATTCAAAGTTGTATGTTTTAAAAGTGAAGCGATACTCAGCTGAGTCCTCCTCTCTCAGATCTGAGATTCTCAGGATGGAGGGACCTTTATATATCCATCTCTCTTTGTCAGGGTACTTCACACGACCTGCATACCCTGGGTCTCTGGTTAGGTCTTCAGGGGTTGACGTATCACTTCTAAACCAGAATGATGATGTGGTGTAATAATAACCAACATAAGTACAGGATATGTCCACTGTTGACCCCTTCAAGACACAGATTCTCCTCTTGGTGTAGGTCACTCTGTTGCAGTACTGACCCTGAACACCTGAAACACAGTGACATAACAAGAGGACAACTGGATTATATTCTCAGTTCTTTCTAGAAATGCTAAAAGTTCTCAAATGACAAAGTGAAACCAACACACAGTATAATGTATTAAATTCACACTCACACACTGCAGGAGAGTGGAGATCCTCATGGCCTTTTAAAGCACAGGAGTAACTGTCTGCCGCATTAGAGTAGACTGAATAGGGGGACGTGTTGTCAGTTACTATCTGTCCGTTCTTGTACCAGGTGTAGGTGGAGTTACCAGTCAGAGGACAGCTGGTGGTTCTACAGGTCAGTGTCTTCCTCTGTGACCAATGTGAAGGAGTCACCTTCACCTGCAGAGCTGTAGTAGATAAAAACATTAAAACCCTGAATCACCTGTTCTCTAGTTTAATCACATGATGCAAGACATTCTCAAACACATTTAATTCTTAAATCTTTCATATATACAAATCCAATTTCTAGAACTAAATGGACAGTAGATATTAATTGAACAGACTAGCAGTATAAAGCATGTAACTGTACCTGTTACAGACAGAGTGACTCCAGGATCTCCATAATATCTCCCTTCAGTCTGATCTGTTATAAATCTGAACTTGTACATAGCTGAGTCACTCTCTCTCAGGTCTGTGATTCTCAGGGTACAGTCTTTTTTCTTATCCCCATGATACTCCAGACGACCTGTATACTCTGGGTCCTGACCTAGATCTTTAGGTTCTACACCAGTCCCCCATTTAGTGAACCAGAGGGTTGATGTGACTTTATGACCTCTGGGATATGTGTAAGAGCAGGTCAGCTCCACTGTTGACCCCTTCAAGGCACAGATACTCTGAGTGGTGTAAGTCACACTCCAGCCATCCTGACCCAGTACCACTGAACAGTCACGGAACACAAGGGTATTACATTAAGCCAATGCCAATTGGCTCACACTAACAGTAAAGGCTTTGTCCGTACTTTGTTGCCGTAGTTGCTGAGTTGAGTGTGATTGGAAAACACATAAGCATCATTCAGTAAGGTAAGTGAGGTGTGAAAGACAACTACTGAAGTGAACTGGAGACGCCTAACAGAACACAACAGAATAATAAAACACAAATGTAATTTTAACATTCTACAAATGTCTGTAGATTGACAAACATATAAGTTATGAATGAGACCATACCTGCTACAGACCAGAGAAAGACCACCAACACACTTCCTGCTGTTCTCAAGGCCATTGTTGCATCTCCCACCCTGCAGTCTTAGAAACATAAACAACAACTCACTCTATAGCTGGTGATTAACTCCACCTGATACATTAAAGTAGAAACTGTACATGGGGTACAGGTCCTCATTACTGAAAATGAACCAGGCTCATATTGTGTTGTGTTGTATTGTGCTATATGGTTGTCTATGTGAATACTGTCTGTCTGTAAGTCTATTGCACTATGTATGTAATGTGTGTGACGTGTTACATGTCTGTCTACATCTGTCTATTTAAGATGTTATGTTGTATGATGCAAAAATAATTTCCTAATGGATACAATAAAGTCATCATCAACAACAACAATAAGTTACTGAACAGATGTGTAGAACTGTAAACACATATTGATTGTTCTGAAGCTGTTTTATTCTCAGAACCCCAAATATAGGAGGATAAATGTTCAATCCTCTACGGTCCGTCAAGCTGTACAGCAGCCTAAAGACTGACCACCAGGTTCAATGATAGCTCCTATCCCCAAGCTGTGAGGATAAACAGCAAGTGACTCTCTCACACACACACACACACACACACACACACACACACACACACACACACACACACACACACACACACACACACACACACACACACACACACACACACAGTGCAGTGGTACACTGAGCAGGCATTCACACGTTTGTCTGCATGTCTTTTTTACCCTGGTTAATCATCTCATCACTATGTAGATCAACACTCCTACACTGAGACACTTTATGAATACTGACCCTGATGTAACAACCAAAACACAGCTCAAAACATAAAAGAAGAACAATGATACAATACCCTCAAGTATATGACTTAATACTAAAACAAATAACCCAAAACTATATTTCAAGATATCAAGAGTACTTACAGCCTGAAGGGGAGAGGTGTTGTACAGTGAGTCAACTTACTGGTAGTGAGTGGGAACTGCTAGTAAATGTCAGTTCTGTGGTTGACACATATTTATAGTAGTCAGAACACAAGTAGCTGATACTGAACTGTCCTTTCCTTCCTCTTTTAGACATTAACATGCATGAGGACCAGAACAACATGTCAGAAAAGGGAGGTTACTCTATTAAAATGAGTCCTACATTTCTAAAATGGACAAAATGTCCCCCATTTCCACTTTTATTTAAATACAGAACCATGTTAACAATATGTTGACTATTCTATATGGAATGTTTATAATATCTTAGAATGTGTTGCCTTGTCCCTCTGAGTTCTACATGGAACAGGTCAAAGTTCCTGTCACGCCCCGGCCTTAGTTATCTTTGTTTTCTTTATTATTTTAGTTAGGTGAGGGTGTGACATGGGGGATGTTTGTGTGTTTTTGTCTCGTCTAGGGTGTTTGTATTGTCTAGGGGGTGTTTGTAGAGTTCATGGGGTTGTGTTCATTGTAGGTGTTTATGTAAGTCTATGGTTGCCTAGATTGGTTCTCAATTAGAGACAGCTGTCTATCGTTGTCTCTGATTGGGAGCCATATTTAGGCAGCCATAGTCATTAGGTAGGTTGTGGGTGATTGTCTATGTCTAAGTTGCCTGTGTCTGCACTTTTGTTTATTATAGCGTCACGTTTATTGTTGTGTCTAGTTTGTATAGTGTTTGTTTTGTCTTCTTCTAATTTAGAGAAGAATGTATTTATATCACGCTGCGCCTTGGTCCTCTCTTTCACGTAACGACGAGCGTGACAGTTCCATTTACATTTGGTCAGTTCCATGATGTCATTCATTATATTCTACAAACACACTCAATTTACACTCCTCATCAGCTGCATCAAAGTGATACGGAAGGTTCCAGTGTTCTAGACTAGAGCTCTCCCTACTGGCATCTCAACATTACTGCAGTGTTCTAGACTAGAGCTCTCCCTACTGGCATCTCAACATTACTGCACCATCCAGTCCTGATGTCCTTATTCATTTGTGCAGTAATATGAATAGAATGAATGGATACTGTTCCATTAATTCCAGCCATTCCTCCTATATCTCTGCCCACCAGCCTCCTCTGTTGTGCAGTACTAGTAGTAGCTTTATCTATCAGAGGCATCAATGAACATCACCATAGCCTGCTGTATTGACTGTGTAGTGTGTTGTAGTCTGCTGTCCATAAATAATGCCATTTAGCAGATGCCTTTATCCAAAGCGACTTACAGTTAGTTATATGTGCATATATTTTACGTATGGGTGGTCCAGGGAACAAAACCCATCACGTTGCAGGTGCCATGCTCTACCAACTGAGCTACAGAGGACCATATTCTATAAAGTCTAATGTGCATATATAGATTTCTGATATGATTCAGGAGGCCTGTCAGAGGACAGACAGGAAAGGAGAACAGGAAAGTGATTGTGTTTATCTAAACCAACGAACCCACATCACTGTGTCTCATGTTAATACTACTCCTAAACACAACCCACCATCACTGTGTCTCATGTTAATACTACTCCTAAACACAACCCACCATCACTGTGTCTCATGTTAATACTACTCCTAAACACAACCCACCATCACTGTGTCTCATGTTAATACTACTCCTAAACACAACCCACCATCACTGTGTCTCATGTTAATACTACTCATAAACACAACCCACCATCACTGTGTCTCATGTTAATACTACTCCTAAACACAACCCACCATCACTGTGTCTCATGTTAATACTACTCTTAAACACAACCCACCATCACTGTCTCATGTTAATACTACTCCTAAACACAACCCACCATAACTGTGTCTCATGTTAATACTACTCCTAAACACAACCCACCATCACTGTGTCTCATGTTAATACTACTCCTAAACACAACCCACCATCACTGTGTCTCATGTTAATACTACTCCTAAACACAACCCACCATCACTGTCTCATGTTAATACTACTCCTAAACACAACCCACCATCACTGTGTCTCATGTTAATACTACTCCTAAACACAACCCACCATCACTGTGTCTCATGTTAATACTACTCCTAAACACAACCCACCATCACTGTGTCTCATGTTAATACTACTCCTAAACACAACCCACCATCACTGTGTCTCATGTTAATACTACTCCTAAACACAACCCACCATCACTGTGTCTCATGTTAATACTACTCCTAAACACAACCCACCATCACTGTGTCTCATGTTAATACTACTCCTAAACACAACCCACCATCACTGTGTCTCATGTTAATACTACTCCTAAACACAACCCACCATCACTGTGTCTCATGTTAATACTACTCCTAAACACAACCCACCATCACTGTCTCATGTTAATACTACTCCTAAACACAACCCACCACCACTGTGTCTCAGGTTATTACTACTCCTAAACACAACCCACCATCACTGTGTCTCTTGTTAATACTACTCCTAAACACAACCCACCATCACTGTGTCTCTTGTTAATACTACTCCTAAACACAACCCACCATCACTGTGTCTCATGTTAATACTACTCCTAAACACAACCCACCATCACTGTGTCTCATGTTAATACTACTCCTAAACACAACCCACCATCACTGTGTCTCATGTTAATACTACTCCTAAACACAACCCACCATCACTGTGTCTCATGTTAATACTACTCCTAAACACAACCCACCATCACTGTGTCTCATGTTAATACTACTCCTAAACACAACCCACCATCACTGTGTATCATGTTAATACTACTCCTAAACACAACCCACCATCACTGTGCCTCATGTTAATACTACTCCTAAACACAACCCACCATCACCGTGTCTCATGTTAATACTACTCCTAAACACAACCCACCATCACTGTGTCTCATGTAAATACTACTCCTAAACACAACCCACCTTTACTGTCTCATGTTAATACTACCCCTAAACACAACCCACCGTCACTGTGTCTCATGTTAATACTACTCCTAAACACAACCCACCGTCACTGTGTCTCATGTTAATACTACTCCTAAACACAACCCACCACCACTGTGTCTCATGTTAATACTACTCCTAAACACAACACACCATCACTGTGTCTCATGTTAATACTACTCCTATACACAACCCACCATCACTGTCTCATGTTAATACTACTCCTAAACACAACCCCCCATCACTGTGTCTCATGTTAATACTACTCCTAAACACAACCCACCATCACTGTGTCTCATGTTAATACTACTCCTAAACACAACCCTCCATCACTGTCTCATGTTAATACTACTCCTAAACACAACCCACCATCACTGTGTCTTATGTTAATACTACTCCTAGACACAACCCACCATCACTGTGTCTCATGTTAATACTACTCCTAAACACAACCCACCATCACTGTGTCTCTTGTTAATACTACTCCTAAACACAACCCACCATCACTGTGTCTCATGTTAATACTACTCCTAAACACAACCCACCATCAGTGTGTCTCTTGTTAATACTACTCCTAAACACAACCCACCATCACTGTGTCTCTTGTTAATACTACTCCTAACCACAACCCACCATCACTGTGTCTCATGTTAATACTACTCCTAAACACAACCCACCATCACTGTGTCTCATGTTAATACTACTCCTAAACACAACCCACCATCACTGTGTCTCATGTTAATACTACTCCTAAACACAACCCACCATCACTGTGTCTCATGTTAATACTACTCCTAAACACAACCCACCATCACTGTGTCTCATGTTAATACTACTCCTAAACACAAACCACCATCACTGTGTCTCATGTTAATACTACTCCTAAACCTCTTATGAAGCATCCACTCACTCCAATCACTCTTTCTCTCACTCTTACTTTAGGCCATTTTCAAAATATCTCCACCACAATCTGTTGCTCTCAGAGCTCTTAAAATAGCATGCACAAGTCTTTATGTGAAATCGCATGTACAATGTAACTCCCATCTTTTGTAGCACACAATATAGCTCAGTATTTGTCAATGGTGCCAATAATGTTGGTCGTGACTGTATATCCCACAATCAGATTAATATGTCAAAATACATTTATACACACACACACACACACAGTTATACTTGACCCTGTTATACTTTGACAGTGAACATGACCCTATTGAATGGAGATCTGGGTATTCCTGGTGAAACCACAGTCCAGGGTCTGTATTCACAAAGTGTATCAGAGTAGGAGAGCTGATCTGGGATCAGTTTAGCCTTTTAGATCATAATTATACGGACCGTCTGAGACACTTTATGAATACAGGCCCTGATGTACCAACCAAAACACAGTTCAAATTAAACCAACAAGTACAAAGATACAGGAAGTCATGTGATGTATGGCTAAAAACTTCAAAACTAAAACTATATTCCAAGATATCGTCAAGTGTACTTACAGAGTGAAGTGAAGGGGAGAGGTCTTGTACAGTTAGTCAACTTACTGTCACTGTGTGGAAACAAGAAGTAGTCTACTGTAAGTGTTAGTAGAAGCAGGCGTAGCCTAAGTGTGAGTTCTGTGGTTGACACATTTTAAAAGTAGTCTAGTCAGGGCATTAACATGCAGTAAGAGCATGTCACATAAGGGATGTTACTCTATCTAAATAGAAAATGGTCTAAAGTCAGCATACTGTAGTTACATTTCTTAATTTGAGGAGTGGGCCTACATGTTTAACAAGAGACAAAATGTGACCGATTCCCATCGCTCTTCAGCAGCTGCATCAAAGTGGTACTGAAGGTTCCAGAACAGATGAAAGGGGAGTATGTTTGGGTCCAGTGGTCTAGAGCGCTCCCTACTGGCAACTCAACATTACTACAGCCTCCAGTCTATAGGTCTCCACTTGTCTAGGAAATCCCAGACGTAGTGAAACAGCTACAACCTTGTTAACATTGTTAGAGGCAACCTGTCTGCCCTGGGAGACTAATATGTCCCAATCATATCCTCTTCCACTTGGTTCAATAACAACATAACAACGTGGCAATAAGGCCCGAGGGAGGGAAGGGGGAAGGAAATCACTTTGATTGACACTTCACACACTCATACTGTGTGTCCAGTGTTCTGTCTGTGCTGTGTGTCAGAAGACTACAAAAGGGGTGACACCCCCCAACACCCCCATTCTATCCAAGCCTCCTGTTCTCTTTTAAAGTAGGGGAATTGTCTTCATCTTTTTCAATCTTCATATTCATTATTCTGTTCTTCCTCTTCCTCCCTCTGTCATATCCGGAAGGTGCGTGGTGTTCAGGGTGGTCAGATTTGCCATGGTTTCCTGTATCTTCCTCTCTGATCAGGCTTATGGTTGAAGAGAGAAAGAGAGAGAGAGAGGGAGGGGGTTAGGGAGAGAGAGGGGGGAAGAGAGAAAGAGTGTGAGAGATAGAAAGAGAGATATGGGAGCGAGAGAGAGAGGGGGGGGGGTTAGGGAGAGAGAGGAGAGGGGGTTAGAGAGAGAGAGAGAGATAGAGAGAGAGAAAGAGAAGAGGGGGAGAGAGAGGGGGGGTAGGGAGAGAGAGGGGGGAAGAGAGAGAGAGGAGAGGGGGTTAGAGAGAGAGAGAGAGAGATAGAGAGAAAGAGAAGAGGGGTCGAGAGAGAGGGGTGTGGAGAGAGAGGGGGGAAGAGAGAGAGAGGAGAGGGGGTTAGAGAAAGAGAGAGAGAGAGAGAGAGAGAGAGAGAGAGAGAGAGAGAGAGAGAGAGAGAGAGAGAGAGAGAGAGAGAGAGAGATAGATAGAGAGAAAGAGAAGAGGGGGAGAGAGAGGGGGGGTAGGGAGAGAGAGGGGGGAAGAGAGAGAGAGGAGAGGGGGTTAGAGAGAGAGAGAGAGAGAGAGAGAGAGAGAGTGAGAGATAGAGAGAAAGAGAAGAGGGGGAGAGAGAGGGGGGTAGGGAGAGAGAGGGGGGAAGAGAGAGAGAGGAGAGGGGGTTAGAGAGAGAGAGTGTGAGAGATAGAGGGGGAGAGAGAGAGAGAGAGAGAGAGAAAAAAAGAAAGGTACGGGAGCGAGAGAGAGGGAGAGGGGGGGAAAGAGAGAAGGGAGAGAGAGAGAGAGGGGGGAGAGAGAGAGAGAGGAGGGAGAGAGAGAGCGAGAGAAGAGAGAAGAGGGGGAGAGAGAGAGAGCGAGAGAAAGAAAGAGAGATACGGGAGCGAGAGAGAGAGAGGGGTGTGGAGAGAGAAAGAGAAGAGGGGGGAGAGAAAGAAAGAGAGATACGGGAGCGAGAGAAGGAGAGGGGTGTGGAGAGAGAAAGAGAGAGAGAGAGGGGGGGGGGGAGAGAGCGAGAGAGGGGGGGAGAGAGCGAGAGAGGGGGGGAGAGCGAGAGAGGGGGGGGGGGGGTGGGGGGAGAGAGAGGGGGGAGAGAAAGAGAGCGAGAGAAAGAAAGAGAGATAAGGGAGAGAGAGAGAGAGAGAGGGGGGGGTAGGGAGAGAGAGGGGGGAAGAGAGAGAGGGTAGAGGGGGTTAGAGAGAGAGAGACATTGTTACAAAACTGTATATTGACATAATGTGACATTTGAAATGTCTATACTCATTTGCAGCTGTTGTGAGTGTAATGAACACTGTTAATTTTTTTTGTGTTAATTTGACTTTTGTTTATTATCTATTTCCCTTTCTTTGGCAATGTCAACATATATTTCCCATGTCAATAAAGCCCTTTGTATTGAATTGATATTAATTTCATTGAGAGAGAGAGAGAGAGAGAGAGAGAGAGAGAGAGAGAGAGAGAGAGAGAGAGAGAGAGAGAGAGAGAGAGAGCCCTGAAAGTGAAAGTCCTCAAAGGTGCTGCCAATGCTAAAACTGTCTTTTGGGCACTAGAGTCCTCTGTCTATGTGGAAGTGTACTGGGAGGCTGAGGAGGTGTTGAGGCCTATAGAGTTGGTCCTCTGAGGAGAGGGAGGGGTTCTCTGCATCCAGCGGTCTGGGTACCTGATCACCAGCCTGGTGCTCTCCAGCTCCACCCCCTGGACAGGAGGACAAACAGCAGGCACCAATGTGTGGGAGGAAATACTATTTAACTGACGACCGACGTCAGCTTGCAGGCGCCAGGCCACAAGGAGTTACTAGAGCATGATGAGACAAGGACATCCCGGCCGGCTAAACCCTCCACTAACCCAGATGACCCTGGGCCAATTGTGCTCCGCCTCATAGGTCTCCCGGTCACAGCCGGCTGTAACAGTCCGGGATCAAACCCGGGCCTGCAGTGCTGCCTTAGCACTCATTGTTGAATTTGTGATTTCCAACTTGTTGTGTAATGTTTATGTCCAATGGCCAATGAGCACTGACACGTTTTATCCATCATTTCATATGACAAGGATTGAGAAGGATTTGCCAGTAGATTGACATTAGATTGACAGTAGATTGACATTTCGAGCTCTACCTGTAGATTTTGCGGTGACGTAGTGTCCCCATGAGTGACAGAACACTGAGCCAATCACAGCACAACTAGAGAACATTACCAACCCCTACGCTCCGTATTTTATGCTGGCTGCCCCGCCACCACAGAAAGCACTAAGCTGCAACACCTGCATTTTGGAGCTGCCTCACTCAAGAAAGCAAAAACGAGACCATGTTTGTATGCGACTTTATTAACGCAATGCTTTTTTAAAAACTTTGTTCGCAAACTGATATGTGACACGTATTAATGTCAAAATAGGCAAAAAAGCAACATAAAAAGCTAAGCATGGGGCTGAAAACAGATTTAGCTCTGCCCC
Source organism: Salvelinus namaycush (assembly GCF_016432855.1). Lineage (NCBI taxonomy): Eukaryota > Metazoa > Chordata > Actinopteri > Salmoniformes > Salmonidae > Salvelinus > Salvelinus namaycush. The sequence goes on along the minus strand of NW_024061346.1, from coordinate 18,360 downwards.
AGCTGCCTTGAATGACGTGTCGCCACTGCATGTATTTAGAAATTATAGACAAGTTGACTAACAAATAGCCTACCAAAATGTTGGAAATTAGAAGTTAAAACTGCAAATGTTTAAATGTATGTAATGGACTGAATACATTTATTTTTATGTAAAAAATATATCATGACATGGAACAATATGGTATTACGTATTATAAAATGAGTAATAATACCTGACAGCAATACAAAGTAAATCATCATTGAACACATCAGCAGAAACTTGACCCAAGAGCTAAAAATATGAAAAAGCTGTTATCAGTATTATTAATGTTAGTTGCTGAGTAAAGTAGGACAATTGATGTTATAAAACACCTGTGTGGCAAAATGTCACGTTCCTGACCTGTTTTCTGTTGTTTTGTATGTGTTTAGTTGGTCAGGACGTGAGCTGGGTGGGAATTCTATGTTGTGTGTCTAGTTTGTCTGTTTCTATGTCAGCCTAGTGTGGGTTCTCAATCAGAGACAGATGGTAGTCGTTGTCTCTGATTGAGACTCATATATAGGAGGCTTGTTTTGTGTTGGGATTTTGTGGGTGTTTGTTACCTGTCTCTGTGTTTGTGTTCTGCACCAGATAGGTCTGTATCGGTTTTGCACGTTTGTTATTTTGTAGGTTGTTTGTAGTGTTTCACTTGTGTTTGTATTAAACATGTTTAACACTAGCCGCGCTGCATTTTGGTCCTCTCCTTCACCCCTGGAAGAAAACCTTTACAGAAACACCCACCAAACCCGGACCAAGCAGCGTGGCAACAGGCAACGGCGGTAGCAGCAGCAGCAGCGGGAGCTAGCAAGGCAGAGTGGCTGGAAGCCCGAGAGGCTCCCCCAAAGATTTCTTGGGGGGGGGCACACGGGGAGTATGGCTGGGTCAAGTGGGAGATTTGAGCCAGTTCCCCGTGCTTACCAGAAGGAGCAGTGGGCTAAATTGAGGTACGAGTCGGAGAATGTGGAGGAGTTATTGGACAGATTGGAGGAAAGTGAAAGGATGGGAGATTATGAGACATTTGATGAGTTGTTGGTGATATTGGGGGAGAGCGAAGAGAGAGAGATGTTGGTTTGGCGTAGCATACACGGTACTCGCCCTGAGGTGTGTGATTACCGTGGAGAGCGGGAATACGGGCAGACACCGTGTTATGCGGTAAAGCGCACGGTGTCCCCAGTACGCGTGCTTAGCCCAGTGCGGGCTATTCCACCTTGCCGCACTGGGAGGGCTAGGTTGGGCATCGAGCCGGATGTCATGAAGCCGGCCCAACGTATCTGGCCTCCAGTACGTCTCCTCGGGCCGGCGTACATGGCACCAGCCTTACAGGTGGTGTCCCCGGTTCGCTTGCATAGCCCAGTGCGGGTTTTTCCACCTCGCCGCACTGGCAGGGCTACGGGGACCATTCAACCTGGTAGGGTTGGAGAGGCTCGGTGCTCAAGAGCGCGTGTCCTCCTTCACGGTCCAGTATATCCGGCGCCACCTTCCCGTCCCAGCCCAGTACCACCAGTGCCTACACCACGCACCAGGCTTCCAGTGCATCTCCAGAGCCCTGTTCCTCCTCCCCGCACTCGCCCTGAGGTGCGTGCCCTCAGCCCGGTACCTCCAGTTCCGGCACCACGCACCAGGCCTACTGTGCGCCTCAGCAGGTCAGAGTCGGCCGTCTGCTCAACGCCGCCTGCACTGCCTGTCTGCCCAGCGCCGTCTGAGCCATCCGTCTGCCCAGCGCCGTCTGAGCCATCCGTCTGCCCAGCGCCGTCTGAGCCATCCGTCTGCCCAGCGCCGTCTGAGCCATCCGTCTGCCCAGCGCCGTCTGAGCCATCCGTCTGCCCAGCGCCGTCTGAGCCATCCGTCTGCCCAACGCCGTCTGAGCCATCCGTCTGCCCAACGCCGTCTGAGCCATCCGTCTGCCCAACGCCGTCTGAGCCATCCGTCTGCCCAACGCCGTCTGAGCCATCCGTCTGCCCAACGCCGTCTGAGCCATCCGTCTGCCCAACGCCGTCTGAGCCATCCGTCTGCCCAGCGCCGTCTGAGCCATCCGTCTGCCCAGCGCCGTCTGAGCCATCCGTCTGCCCAGCGCCGTCTGAGCCATCCGTCTGCCACGAGCCGTCAGAGCCGCCCGTCTGTCCCGAGCCGTTAGAGCCGTCCGTCAGTCAGGAGCCGCTAGAGCCGTCCGTCAGTCAGGAGCCGCCAGAGCCGCCAGCCAGTCAGGAGCCGCCAGAGCCGCCAGCCAGTCAGGAGCCGCCAGAGCCGCCAGCCAGTCAGGAGCCGCCAGAGCCGCCAGCCAGTCAGGAGCCGCCAGAGCCGCCAGCCAGTCAGGAGCCGCCAGAGCCGCCAGCCAGTCAGGAGCCGCCAGAGACGCCAGCCAGTCAGGAGCCGCCAGAGACGCCAGCCAGTCAGGAGCCGCCAGAGACGCCAGCCAGTCAGGAGCCGCCAGAGACGCCAGCCATTCAGGAGCCGCCAGAGACGCCAGCCAGTCAGGAGCCGCCAGAGACGCCAGCCAGTCAGGAGCCGCCAGAGCTGCCCTCCAGTCATGAGCTGCCCTCCAGTCATGAGCTGCCCTCCAGTCATGAGCTGCCCTCCAGTCATGAGCTGCCCTCCAGTCATGAGCTGCCCTCCAGTCATGAGCTGCCCTCCAGTCATGAGCTGCCCTCCAGTCATGAGCTGCCACTCAGTCCGGAGCTGCCACTAGTCCGGAGTTGTCCCTCTGTCCTGAGCTACCTCTCTGTCCTGGGCTACCTCTCTGTCCTGAGCTACCTCTTTGTCCTGAACTACCTCTCTGTCCTGAGTTGTCTCCTCTATTGTAGAGGGGAGTTGGTGAAGGTTCCTGGACCATGGTCGGGGGCGAGGGTCGCCACTCAAGGGACGCTAAGGAGGTGGACAAAGACAATGGTGGAGTGGTGCCCTCGTCCACCGCCGGAGCCGCCACCGCGGACAGATGCCCACCCAGACCCTCCCCTTGAGTTTTAGGGGTGCGCCCGGAGTTCGCACCTTGAGGGGGGGGTTCTGTCACGTTCCTGACCTGTTTTCTGTTGTTTTGTATGTGTTTAGTTGGTCAGGACGTGAGCTGGGTGGGAATTCTATGTTGTGTGTCTAGTTTGTCTGTTTCTATGTCAGCCTAGTGTGGGTTCTCAATCAGAGACAGATGGTAGTCGTTGTCTCTGATTGAGACTCATATATAGGAGGCTTGTTTTGTGTTGGGATTTTGTGGGTGTTTGTTACCTGTCTCTGTGTTTGTGTTCTGCACCAGATAGGTCTGTATCGGTTTTGCACGTTTGTTATTTTGTAGGTTGTTTGTAGTGTTTCACTTGTGTTTGTATTAAACATGTTTAACACTAGTCGCGCTGCATTTTGGTCCTCTCCTTCACCCCTGGAAGAAAACCTTTACACAAAATCCCACAGAAAAAGATCTGAAATAAAACTAAAGATAGTAAACACATTTATACACAAGAAAATGTGGCTATTTACATCAGAAAAATATGTAATTTGAAAAATATAACCCATCTCACTTATCATCAATATACATAATTATCATTATAAGAAAAACATATATATATTCCAGCATTTACTGAAAAGTTCATGGTCTGGAAAAACTTCTAGATTTTGTCCTCCTGATTCTCTTCAGTCCAGGATCTGTGGTGGTTCTCTTCAGTCCAGGATCTGTGATGGTTCTCTTCAATCCAGGTTCTGTGGTTCTTCTCTTCAGTCCAGGATCTGTGGTGGTTCTCTTCAGTCCAGGTTCTGTGGTGCTTCTCTTCAGTCCAGGTTCTGTGGTGGTTCTCTTCAGTCCAGGTTCTGTGATGGTTCTCTTCAGTCCAGGTTCTGTGGTGCTTCTCTTCAGTCCAGGATCTGTGATGGTTCTCTTCAGTCCAGGTTCTGTGGTGCTTCTCTTCAGTCCAGGATCTGTGATGGTTCTCTTCAGTCCAGGATCTGTGATGGTTCTCTTCAGTCCAGGTTCTGTGGTGCTTCTCTTCTGTCCAGGTTCTGTGGTGCTTCTCTTCAGTCCAGGTTCTGTGGTGCTTCTCTTCAGTCCAGGTTCTGTGGTGCTTCTCTTCAGTGGGAGATTCCCCTCACATTCTGAAATAAGACATACTGAAGTAGCACTCCCACTAAACATTTTATACGCACGCACGCACGCACGCACGCACGCACGCACACACACTTACTGCCAGGGTGTCATACTCTGGTGACCTGGTCTTCATGTTCAGAGGTGTGTACGTATCACTGTTAGGGTCAGGATGGACACTCTGTGGACAGAAAGAGAGAGAGAGATAGATAGAGACAGAGAGAGAGAGAGAGAGAGAGAGAGAAGGAATGGGAGACAAGGAGAAGGAGAGGGAGGGAGAGAGAGAGGGAGAGAACGATATAGAGAGAGTGGGAGAGAAGGAGAGAGAGAGGGAGAGAAAGAGAGAGAGAGGAAATGCATGAGTTCTTTGAAACACCAGTCTTTCCGTCATTTTCTCTAAACACATTCAAGTATAAAACACAAACACACTAACTCACAAACAATCAACATGAATGATAAGAGACTTACTGCCAGAGTGTCGTAGTCAGGGGACGTGGTCCTCATGTTCAGAGCTGTGTACGTGTTACTGTTACAGTCAGGACGGACACTCTGTGGAGAGAGAGAGAGAGAGAGAGGTAACAATGAAAATAGTATGAGAGAGACTGTCATGTCACTGTTAGTCAGGACGGACACTCTGTGGAGAGAGAGAGCGAGGTAACAATGAAAATAGTATGAGAGAGACTGTCATGTCACTGTTAGTCAGGACGGACACTCTGTGGAGAGAGAGAGAGGTAACAATGAAAATAGTATGAGAGAGACTGTCATGTCACCGTAAATGAATGAAAACGGAGTTATAACCCCCTGGGTGCACGTTTAGTTTGTTGCCCCATTAAGACACAGCTGAAACCCTGTTGTAACTAATAGAATCACCTGTGTGTCTGCTGTGGCATCACTTCCTCCTGTGCATCTCCTGTGAAGAGGGACAGAGTGAGTTCTGCTCTGTAAGTAAGTAAGTTGATATATTACTAATACATCTTTATTTAACTAGGCAAGTCAGTTAAGAACAAATTCTTATTTTCAATGATGGCCTAGGATCAGTGGGTTAAATGCCTTGTTCAGTGGCAGAACAACTAACCTTTATATTTTCAGCTCTGAGATTTGATCTTACAACCTTTTGGTTACAAGTCCTCCGCTCTAACCACTAAGCTACCTGCCACCCCAGGTGGCCTAGTGGTTAAGGGCATTGGGCCAATAAATGAATGAATGAATTAAGTTAATAACAAATCAGAGGTCTAAGGAGAATAATACAAACATCAATGTTCCCTTCTTCACTCACCTGAACCACATGAGTCCAGAGAGACAGAGGATGAGAACCAGAACAACCACTATGATTCCTACAGCTGCAGTCAGAACTGAGGTCTGTTTCCCTATAATAAAATATGGATGACATGAGTACATGTTATTATGAAGTGAAAATGAATATACAGCAATACAGGACATTACTGCAATACTTGTATATAGAAGCCTATGTATTGTTATAAACCAAAGTGTAATAAGGTAAACCATGAGAAGATTATCTTGAAACATCATTTCTTATTGAACATCATTTTGTATTGAAGTTTTGGAGATGTAAAACTTTACCTGCTACAATGATCATCAGAGCTGTAGAGTTCATAGATCCTCTTCCATTCTGGGCCTCACAGTGGTATTCTCCTCTGTCCTCAGAGCTGATGTTAGTGATGCTGTAACTCTGTCCTGATGCTTTTGGTGAGGTTACGTTCTTCTTGTACCAGGTGTATTTGTCCACAGGTGGGTTGGCATCACTGCTGCAGGTCAGAGTCACTGAACTGCCCTCCACTATTTCACCAGAGGGACTGACTGACACTGAGGTGTTCTTTGGTTTATCTGATGTAAAAGACCAAACATTTTGTCAAAGTAATATTAACAATTAGTAAAAAATATATTTTTGTTCTTAAATGATTGATAAAGTAAGACATGTCTGAGACCTCTGACATTCTTGACGTCACTTCCTGTTGAATCTGCAGACGTGTTGCTGTGCGTTTTGCTGCCAACTTTACTTTACTTTGCTAGCTGACAACTTTACGTTTTTTGTTTTGTTTTTGTTTTTAATTACCGTTTATATTTTTAGTTTTTCCATCGCAACTTTTTTCCCTCATTCAACTTTTTCACTCCGGACGCTTTATCTGGACATGGTTCGTCAACACCTTCAACAGCCGAAGCTAAGTAGTAACATTAACATGATGTCTTCTAATTGCAGTCGCTGTACTCATAATATACAGGAGAACGATCGCCTTACGGCGAGAATAGCTGTGCTACAAGCCCAGCTTCAGACGCAATCGTTAGGCAAGGGTAATTTCAGTGTAGGAAAGGAAGAAACAGCGTCTGTGCCACCAGTAAGTACAGATAGTAACGTTAGTATAAATCCCCCCGCACAGTCCCCGCAGCCGGACAACTTTCTCATGGCTTCTGGAGGGAAATGCTGTTGGAATGCTCAACCGGTGTCGCTCATTCAGCCGACAGAAACTTTCAACCGGTTTTCCCCATTATGTAGCGAGTCGGAGTCTGAGTCTGAGTCTTCTCTTGTCTCTACTCCTCCCGTTACGGGGTCTGAGACGCCGAAGGCTCCCACCATTAGCTCTGACAAATTGAAAACCCTAGTCATTGGCGACTCCATTACCCGCAGTATTAGACTTAAAACGAATCACCCAGCGATCATACACTGTTTACCAGGGGGCAGGGCTACCGACGTTAAGGCTAATCTAAAGATGGTGCTGGCTAAAGCTAAATCTGGCGAGTGTAGAGAGTATAGAGATATTGTTATCCACGTCGGCACCAACGATGTTAGGATGAAACAGTCAGAGGTCACCAAGTGCAACATAGCTTCAGCGTGTAAATCAGCTAGAAAGATGTGTCGGCATCGAGTAATTGTCTCTGGCCCCCTCCCAGTTAGGGGGAGTGACGAGCTCTACAGCAGAGTCTCAGCACTCAATCGCTGGTTGAAAACTGTTTTCTGCCCCTCCCAAAAGATAGAATTTGTAGATAATTGGCCCTCTTTCTGGGACTCACCCACAAACAGGACCAAGCCTGACCTGCTGAGGAGTGACGGACTCCATCCTAGCTGGAGGGGTGCTCTCATCTTATCTACCAACATAGATAGGGCTCTAACTCCTCTAGCCCCACAATGAAATAGGGTGCAGGCCAGGCAGCAGGCTGTTAGCCAACCTGCCAGCTTAGTGGAGTCTGCCAATAGCACAGTCAGTGTAGTCAGCTCAGCCATACCCATTGAGACTGTGTCTGTGCCTCGACCTAGGTTGGGCAAAACTAAACATGGCGGTGTTCGCCTTAGCAATCTTATTAGGATAAAGACCTCCTCCATTCCTGCCATTATTGAAAGAGATCGTGATACCTCACATCTCAAAATAGGGTTACTTAATGTTAGATCCCTCACTTCAAAGGCAGTCATAGTCAATGAACTAATCACTGATCATAATCTTGATGTGATTGGCCTGACTGAAACATGGCTTAAGCCTGATGAATTTACTGTGTTAAATGAGGCCTCACCTCCTGGTTACACTAGTGACCATATCCCCCGTGCATCCCGCAAAGGCGGAGGTGTTGCTAACATTTACGATAGCAAATTTCAATTTACAAAAAAAAAAATGGCGTTTTCGTCTTTTGAGCTTCTAGTCATGAAATCTATGCAGCCTACTCAATCACTTTTTATAGCTACTGTTTACAGGCCTCCTGGGCCATATACAGCGTTCCTCTCTGAGTTTCCTGAATTCCTATCAGACCTTGTAGTCATAGCAGATCATATTCTAATTTTTGGTGATTTTAATATTCACATGGAGAAGTCCACAGACCCACTCCAAAAGTCTTTCGGAGCCATCATCGACTCAGTGGGTTTTGTCCAACATGTCTCTGGACCTACTCACTGCCACAGTCATACTCTGGACCTAGTTTTGTCCCATGGAATAAATGTTGTAGATCTTAATGTTTTTCCACATAATCCTGGACTATCGGACCACCATTTTATTACGTTTGCAATCGCAACAAATAATCTGCTCAGACCCCAACCAAGGAGCATCAAAAGTCGTGCTATAAATTCTCAGACAACACAAAAATTCCTTGATGCCCTTCCAGACTCCTTCTGCCTACCCAAGGACGTCAGAGGACAAAAATCAGTTAACCACTTAACTGAGGAACTCAATTTAACCTTGCGCAATACCCTAGATGCAGTTGCACCCCTAAAAACGAAAAACATTTGTCATAAGAAACTAGCTCCCTGGTATACAGAAAATACCCGAGCTTTGAAGCAAGCTTCCAGGAAATTGGAACGGAAATGGCGCCACACCAAACTGGAAGTCTTCCGACTAGCTTGGAAAGACAGTACCGTGCAGTACCGAAGAGCCCTCACTGCTGCTCGATCATCCTACTTTTCCAACTTAATCGAGGAAAATAAGAACAATCCAAAATTTCTTTTTGATACTGTTGCAAAGCTAACTAAAAAGCAGCATTCCCCAAGAGAGGATGGCTTTCACTTCAGCAGTAATAAATTCATGAACTTCTTTGAGGAAAAGATCATGACCATTAGAAAGCAAATTACGGACTCCTCTTTGAATCTGCGTATTCCTCCAGGGCTTAGCTGTCCTGGATCTGCACAGCTCTGCGAGGGCCTGGGATCGGGAGAGACACTTAAGTGTTTTAGTACTATATCTCTTGACACAATGATGAAAATAATCATGGCCTCTAAACCTTCAAGCTGCATACTGGATCCTATTCCTACTAAACTGCTGAAGGAGCTGCTTCCTGTGCTTGGCCCTCCTATGTTGAACATAATAAACAGCTCTCTATCCACCGGATGTGTACCAAACTCACTAAAAGTGGCAGTGATAAAGCCTCTCTTGAAAAAGCCAAACCTTGACCCGGAAAATATAAAAAACTATCGGCCTATATCGAATCTTCCATTCCTCTCAAAAATTTTAGAAAAAGCTGTTGCGCAGCAACTCACTGCCTTTCTGAAGACAAACAATGTATACGAAATGCTTCAGTCTGGTTTTAGACCCCATCATAGCACTGAGACTGCACTTGTGAAGGTGGTAAATGACCTTTTAATGGCGTCAGACCGAGGCTCTGCATCTGTCCTCGTGCTACTAGACCTTAGTGCTGCCTTTGACACCATCGATCACCACATTCTTTTGGAGAGACTGGAAACCCAAATTGGTCTACACGGACAAGTTCTGGCCTGGTTTAGATCTTACCTGTCGGAAAGATATCAGTTTGTCTCTGTGAATGGTCTGTCCTCTGACAAATCAACTGTACATTTCGGTGTTCCTCAAGGTTCCGTTTTAGGACCACTATTGTTTTCACTATATATTTTACCTCTTGGGGATGTTATTCGAAAACATAATGTTAACTTTCACTGCTATGCGGATGACACACAGCTGTACATTTCAATGAAACATGGTGAAGCCCCAAAATTGCCCTCGCTAGAAGCCTGTGTTTCAGACATAAGGAAGTGGATGGCTGAAAACTTTCTACTTTTAAACTCGGACAAAACAGAGATGCTTGTTCTAGGTCCCAAGAAACAAAGAGATCTTCTGTTAAATCTGACAATTCATCTTGATGGTTGTAAAGTCGTCTCAAATAAAACTGTGAAGGACCTCGGCGTTACTCTTGACCCTGATCTCTCTTTTGACGAACATATCAAGACTGTTTCAAGGACAGCTTTTTTCCATCTACGTAACATTGCAAAAATCAGACATTTTCTGTCCAAAAATGATGCAGAAAAATTAATCCATGCATTTGTTACTTCTAGGTTAGACTACTGCAATGCTCTACTTTCCGGCTACCCGGATAAAGCACTAAATAAACTTCAGTTAGTGCTAAATACGGCTGCTAGAATCCTGACTAGAACCAAGAAATTTGATCATATTACTCCAGTGCTAGCTTCCCTACACTGGCTTCCTGTTAAGGCAAGGGCTGATTTCAAGGTTTTACTGTTAACCTATAAAGCGTTACATGGGCTTGCTCCTACCTATCTTTCCGAGTTGGTCCTGCCGTACATACCAATACGTACGCTACGGTCACAAGACGCAGGCCTCCTAATTGTCCCTAGAATTTCTAAGCAAACAGCGGGAGGCAGGGCTTTCTCCTATAGATCTCCATTTTTATGGAACAGTCTGCCTACCCATGTGAGAGACGCAGACTCGGTCTCAACCTTTAAGTCTTTACTGAAGACTTATCTCTTCAGTAGGTCATATGATTGAGTGTAGTCTGGCCCAGGAGTGTGAAGGTGAACGGAAAGGCTCTGGAGCAACGAACCGCCCTTGCTGTCTCTGCCAGGCCGGTTCCCCTCTCTCCACTGGGATTCTCTGCCTCTAACCCTGTTACAGGGGCTGAGTCACTGGCTTGCTGGTGCTCTTTCATGCCGTCCCTAGGAGGGGTGCGTCACTTGAGTGGGTTGAGTTACTGACGTGATCTTCCTGTCTGGGTTGGCGCCCCCCCTTGGTTTGTGCTGTGGTGGAGACCTTTGTGGGCTATACTCGGCCTTGTCTCAGGATTGTAAGTTGGTGGTTGAGGATATCCCTCTAGTGGTGCGGGGGCTGTGCTTTGGCAAAGTGGGTGGGGTTATATCCTTCCTGTTTGGCCCTGTCTGGGGGTTTCTTCGGATGGGGCCACAGTGTCTCCTGTCTCAGCCTCCAGTATTTATGCTGCAGTAGTTTATGTGTCGGGGGGCTAGGGTCAGTTGGTTATACCTGGAGTACTTCTCCTGTCTTATCCAGTGTCCTGTGTGAATTTAAGTATGCTCTCTCTAATTCTCTCGTTCTCTCTTTCTCTCTGAGAACCTGAGCCCTAGGACCATACGTCAGGACTACCGGGCATGCTGACACCTTGCTGTCCCCAGTCCGCCTGGCCTTGCTGCTATTCCAGTTTCAACTGTTCTGCCTGCGGTTACGAAACCCCTACCTGTCCCAGACCTGCTGTTTTCAACTCTTAATGATCGGCTATGAAAAGCCAACTGAGATTTATTCCTGATTATTATTTGACCATGCTTGTCATTTATGAACATTTTGAAAATCTTGGCTCTCTCTAATTTTCTCCTTCTCTCTTTCTTTCTCTCGGAGGACCTGAGCCCTAGGACCATACGTCGGGACTACCGGCCGTGGTGACTCCTTGCTGTCCCCAGTCCGCCTGGCCTTGCTGCTATTCCAGTTTCAACTGTTCTGCCTGCGGTTATGGAACCCCTACCTGTCCCAGACCTGCTGTTTTCAACTCTTAATGATCGGCTATGAAAAGCCAACAGATTTATTCCTGATTATTATTTGACCATGCTTGTCATTTATGAACATTTTGAAAATCTTGGCTCTCTCTAATTTTCTCCTTCTCTCTTTCTTTCTCTCGGAGGACCTGGGCCCTAGGACCATGCGTCGGGACTGCCGCCCGTGGTGACTCCTTGCTGTCCCCAGTCCGCCTGGCCTTGCTGCTATTCCAGTTTCAGCTGTTCTGCCTGCGGTTATGGAACCGCCACCTGTCCCAGACCTGTTGTTTTTCAACTCTTAATGATCAGCTATGAAAAGCCAACTGAAAATTATTCATGATTATTATTTGACCATGCTTGTCACTTATGAACATTTTTGAACATCTTGGCATAGTTCTGTTATAATCTCCACCCGGCACAGCCAGAAGAGGACTGGCCACCCCTCATAGCCTGGTTCCTCTCTAGGTTTCTTCCTAGGTTTTGGCCTTTCTAGGGAGTTTTTCCTAGCCACCGTGCTTCTACACCTGCATTACTAGCTGTTTGGGGTTTTAGGCTGGGTTTCTGTACAGCACTTCGAGATATTAGCTGATGTACGAAGGGCTATATAAAATAAAATTGATTGATTGATGTCTCTTTTGCCTGAATACATGATACTTGCTAAGTAGAATACTGTACTATTGTACTGTACTCACACACTGCAGGAGAGCTGAGATCCTCATGGCCTTTTACAGCACAGTAGTAGCTGTCTACATCCTCACTGCTGATGGAGTACATGGGGGAGGAGTTATCTTGTACATTCCATCCATTCCTGTACCAGATGTAGGTGGGGTTGTCAGTCAGAGTACAGGTGGTGCTACAGGTCAGTGTCTTCTGTCCCTCTGCAGCAGGAGTCACCTTCACCTGCAGACCTGAAACAATATGTATAAAACCACATACACCTCTGTGTTAACAGGATGGTTAATTTATTTTCTCCTGTAATTCAATATGATTTACAGTTGTATCATACAGGGTAGTATTACCTGTGACAGTCAGAGTTGTTCCTGGGAAACTATGACCCCATTCAAAGTTGTTTGTTTTAAAAGTGAAGCGATACTCAGCTGAGTCCTCCTCTCTCAGATCTGTGATTCTCAGGGTGAAGGGACCTCTGTATGTTCCAGTGTACTCCACACGACCTGCATACCCTGGGTCTGTGGTTAGGTCTTCAGGGGTCGACTTATCACTTCTAAACCAGAATGATGATGTGGTGGAATAATAACCAACATAAGTACAGGATATGTCCACTGTTGACCCCTTCAAGACACAGATTCTCATCTTATTGTAAGTCACTCTGTTGCAGCTCTGACCCTGAACACCTGAAACATAAAGAGGGCATTATTTACACAGTAGAATATTGAGCTTCAGTAATCGTGTGATACAGTTTTGTTAGACAACTCTGAAGCTGTTTAGCAGACAGAATAATTATATCTGAAAAGTTATACTAGAATACTGAGTTGAATTCATACTCACACACTGCAGGAGAGTGGAGATCCTCATGGCCCTTTACAGCACAAGAGTAGCTGTCCTTAGCATTAGGGAGGACTGAATAGGTGGAAGTCTTCTCAGTTACTATCTGTCCGTTCTTGTACCAGGTGTAGGTGGGGTTACCAGTCAGAGGACAGCTGGTGGTTCTACAGGTCAGTGTCTTCCTCTGTGACCGATGTGAAGGAGTCACCTTCACCTGCAGAGCTGGAGCAGATCACAACGTTAAACCCTGAATCACCTGTTCTCTAGTTTAATCACATGATGCAAGATATTATGAAACACATGTAATCCTTAAATCTGTTTTATGTATAAAAATCTCATTTCTAGACCTGAATGGACAGTAGATATTCATTAAACAGAGTAGCTGTGTAAAGCATGTTACTGTACCTGTAACAGACAGAGTGACTCCAGGATCTCCATAATATCTCCCTCTGGTCTGATCTGTTGTAAATCTGAACTTGTACGTAGCTGAGTCACTCTCTCTCAGGTCTGTGATTCTCAGGGTACAGTCTTTCTTCTTATCTCCTTGATACTCCAGACGACCTGCATACTCTGGGTCCTGACCTATATCTTCAGGTTCTGCACCAGTCTCCATTTTAGTGAACCAGAAAGTTGTTGTGACTGTACCACTGGGATATGTGTAAGAGCAGAACATCTCCACTGTTGACCCCTTCAAGGTACAGATACTCTGAGTGGTGTATGTCACACTCCAGCCATACTGACCAAGTACCACTGAACAGTCACGGAACACAAGGGAATTATATTAGGCCAATGCCAATTGGCTCACACTAACAGTAAAGGCTTTGTCCGTACTTTGTTGCCATAGTTGCTGAGTTTAGTGTGATTGGAAAACACATAAGCATCATTCAGTAAGGTAAGTGAGGTGTGAAAGATAACTACTGAAGTGAACTGGAGACGCCTAACAGAACACACCAGAATAATAAAACACAAATGTAATTTTTATATTTTACACAAGTCTGTAGATTGTCAAACATATCAAGTAATGAATGAGACCATACCTGCTACAGACCAGAGAAAGACCACCAACACACTTCCTGCTGTTATCAAGGCCATTGTTGCATCTCCCACCCTGCAGTCTTAGAAACATAAACAACAACTCACTCTATAGCTGGTGAATAACTCCACCTGATACATTGAAGTAGAAACTGTAAATGGGGTACAGGGCCTCATTACTGAAAATGAACCAGGCTCATATTGTGTTGTGTTGTATTGTGCTGTATGGTTGTCTATGTGAATACTGTCTGTCTGTAAGTCTACTGCACTATGTATGTAATGTGTGTGACGTGTTGCATGTCTGTCTACATCTGTCTATTTAAGATTACTTGATGTATGATGCAAAAATAATTTCCGAATGGTTACAATAAAGTCATCATCACCACCATCATCATCAACAACAACAACAATCACTTATTGAACAGATGTGTAGAACTGTAAACACATATTTCTATATTGATTGTTCTGAAGCTGTTTTATTCTCAGAACCCCAAATAAAGGAGAATAAATGTTCAATCCTCTACGGTCCGTCAAGCCGTACAGCAGCCTAAAGACTGACCACCAGGTTCAATGATAGCTCCTATCCCCAAGCTGTGAGGCTAAACAGCAAGTGACTCTCTCTCACACACACACACACACACACACACACACACACACACACACACACACACACACACACACACACACACACACACACACACACACACACACACACACACACACACACACACACACACACACACACACACACAGTGCAGTGTTACACTGAGCATGCATTCAAACATTTGTCTGCATGTCTATTTTACCATGGTTAATCATCTCATCACTATGTAGATCAACACTCCTACACTGAGACACTTTCTGAATACTGGGCCTGATGTAACAACCAAAACACAGATCAAAACATAGCAAGAAGTAAAATGATACATTACCCTCAAGTATATGACTTATAGCTACAAACTAATAACCCAAAACTATATTTCAATATATTGTCAAGAGTACTTACAGAGTGAAGTAAAGGGGAGAGGTCTGTACAGTGAGTCAACTGACTGGTAGTGAGTGGGAACTGCTAGTAAGTGTCAGTTCTGTGGTTGATACATATTTAAAGTAGAACACAAGTAGCTGATACAGAACTGTCCTTTCCTTCCTCTTTTAGACATTAACATGCATGAGGATCAGAACAACATGTCAGAGAAGGGAGGTTACTGTATTAAAATGGGTCCTACATTTCTAAAATGGACACAATGTCCCCCATTTCCACTTTTATTTAAATACAGAACCATGTTAACAATATGTTGACTATTCTATATGGAATGTTTATAATATCTTAGAATGTGTTGCCTTGTCCCTCTGAGTTCTACATGGAACAGGTCAAAGTTCCATTTACATTTGGTCAGTTCCATGATGTCATTCATTCTATTCTACAAACCCATTCAATTTACACTCATCAGCTGTATCAAAGTGCTGCTTACGGTTCCAGTGTTCTAGACTAGAGCTCTCCCTACTGACATCTCAACATTACTGCAGTGTTCTAGACTAGAGCTCTCCCTACTGGCATCTCAACATTACTGCAGTGTTCTAGACTAGAGTTCTCCCTACTGGCATCTCAACATTACTGCAGTGTTCTAGACTAGAGTTCTCCCTACTGGCATCTCAACATTACTGCAGCCTCCAGTCCTGATGTCCTTATTCATTTGTGCAGTAATATGAATAGAATGAATGGATACTGTTCCATTAATTACAGCCATTCCTCCTATATCTCTGCCCACCAGCCTCTGTTGTACAGTACTAGTAGTATCTTAATCTATCAGAGGCATCAATGAACATCACCATAGCCTGCTGTATTGACTGTGTAGTGTGTTGTAGTCTGCTGTCCATAAATAATGCCATTTAGCAGATGCCTTTATCCAAAGCGACTTACAGTTAGTTATATGTGCATATATTTTACGTATGGGTGGTCCAGGGAACAAAACCCATCACGCTGTGTCTCATGTTAATACTACTCCTAAACACAACCCACCATCACAGTGTCTCATGTTAATACTACTCCTAAACACAACCCACCATCACTGTGTCTCATGTTAATACTACTCCTAAACACAACCCACCATCACTGTGTCTCATGTTAATACTACTCCTAAACAAAACCCTCCATCACTGTCTCATGTTAATACTACTCCTAAACACAACCCACCATCACTGTCTCATGTTAATACTACTCCTAAACACAACCCAAAGTCACTGTCTCATGTTAATACTACTCCTAAACACAACCCACCATCACTGTGTCTCATGTTAATACTACTCCTAACCACAACCCACCATCACTGTGTCTCATATTAATACTACTCCTAAACACAACCCACCATCACTGTGTCTCATGTTAACACTACTCCTAAACAAAACCCACCATCACTGTCTCATGTTAATACTACTCCTAAACACAACCCAAAGTCACTGTCTCATGTTAATACTACTCCTAAACACAACCCTCCATCACTGTGTCTCATGTTAATACTACTCCTAACCACAACCCACCATCACTGTGTCTCATATTAATACTACTCCTAAACACAACCCACCATCACTGTGTCTCATGTTAATACTACTCCTAAACACAATCCACCATCACTGTGTCTCATGTTAATACTACTCCTAAACACAACCCACCATCACTGTGTCTCATGTTAATACTACTCCTAAACACAACCCACCATCACTGTGTCTCATGTTAATACTACTCCTAAACACAACCCACCATCACTGTGTCTCATGTTAATACTACTCCTACCCACAACCCACCATCACTGTGTCTCATGTTAATACTACTCCTAAACACAACCCACCATCACCGTGTCTCATGTTCATACTACTCCTAAACACAACCCACCATCACTGTGTCTCATGTTAATACTACTCCTAAACACAACCCACCATCACTGTGTCTCATGTTAATACTACTCCTAAACACAACCCACCACCACTGTGTCTCATGTTAATACTACTCCTAAACACAACCCAACATCACTGTGTCTCATGTTAATACTACTCCTAAACACAACCCACCATCAATGTGTCTCATCTTAATTCTACTCCTAAACACAACCCACCATCACTGTGTCTCATGTTATTACAACTCCTAAACACAACCCACCATCAATGTGTCTCATGTTAATACTACTCCTAAACACAACCCACCGTCACTGTGTCTCATGTTAATACTACTCCTAAACACAACCCACCATCACCGTGTCTCATGTTAATACTACTCCTAAACACAACCCACCATCACTGTGTCTCATGTTAATACTACTCCTAAACACAACCCACCATCACTCTGTCTCATGTTAATACTACTCCTAAACACAACCCACCATCACTGTGTCTCATGTTAATACTACTCCTAAACACAACCCACCATCACTCTGTCTCATGTTAATACTACTCCTAAACACAACCCACCATCACTGTGTCTCATGTTAATACTACTCCTAAACACAACCCACCATCACTGTGTCTCATGTTAATACTACTCCTAAACACAACCCACCATCACTGTGTCTCATGTTAATACTACTCCTATACACAGCCCGCCATCACTGTGTCTCATGTTAATACTACTCCTAAACACAACCCACCATCACTGTCTCATGTTAATACTACTCCTAAACACAACCCACCATCACTGTCTCATGTTAATACTACTCCTAAACACAACCCACCATCACTGTGTCTCATGTTAATACTACTCCTAACCACAACTCACCATCACTGTGTCTCATGTAAATACTACTCCTAAACACAACCCACCATCACTGTGTCTCATGTTAATACTACTCCTAAACACAACCCACCATCACTGTGTCTCATGTAAATACTACTCCTAAACACAACCCACCATCATTGTGTCTCATGTTAATGCTACTCCTAAACACAACCCACCATCACTGTGTCTCATGTTAATACTACTCCTAAACACAACCCACCATCACTGTGTCTCATGTTAATACTACTCCTAAACACAACCCACCATCACTGTGTCTCATGTTAATACTACTCCTATACACAACCTGCCATCACTGTGTCTCATGTTAATACTACTCCTAAACACAACCCACCATCACTGTCTCATGTTAATACTACTCCTAAACACAACCCACCATCACTGTCTCATGTTAATACTACTCCTAAACACAACCCACCATCACTGTGTCTCATGTTAATACTACTCCTAAACACAACCCACCATCACTGTGTCTCATGTTAATGCTACTCCTAAACACAATCCACCATCACTTTTTCTCATGTTAATACTACTCCTAAACACAACCCACCATCATTGTGTCTCATGTTAATACTACTCCTAAACACAACCCACCATCACTGTGTCTCATGTTAATACTACTCCTAAACAAAACCCACCATCACTGTCTCATGTTAATACTACTCCTAAACACAACCCAAAGTCACTGTCTAAGGTTAATACTACTCCTAAACACAACACACCATCACTGTGTCTCATGTTAAT